>NC_056731.1:550805431-550997931 GCF_019279795.1 Protopterus annectens
TTATTTTAACTCATTTATGCATTTAGCACCTTTCTTTGTTTCCCATATAGCATCCTGACAGTCATGGCAGCTGGCTTCCTTAACTAAATAACTTCAAATTAATAATAGGCAGCATAAAAAAGGGCAAAGATGTAAATTAAAAAAAAGTGACACTATTGTTAATGAAGAACGTTCTGCAGCTTGAAGTTGTTAATAACCATTTGGTCGCTAGTTATTCATATTTACATTTACATTCACATTCACATTTTCTTAATTGGGAGAACTACATTTTATTGAGGGGCATGATGTGAAATGTGGTGGTGGTAGTCAGAAAAGTGTATTGTCGCTGCCTGTTTGTGCAGGACAGAAGAGTAGCTGGCTCAAATAACACCCTGTGATGGTACAACAAAGTAGTGCAAAAAATCACTTGGTACTGTAAAGGTAGAAGGTAAAAAATTTTCCTCTCCTTCCTGTCATATTAGTAAAAAAAAATAATTTTTTTAAACTGCAGATAGCTGCTTGTTACAAATGCAGTGTGCAGTTAAAACAGTTTATACCCTGCACAGAGAATCGCAGTGCTCGGGTTTTAGTTTTAAAAAGAAACACTTTTTTTCTGTTTTAAACAGTAGCAAATTGCTTGCTACAAATAAAACAAGTGGTTGCTACAGTTTAGGCCACACACCGAGTGCTGTAGTGCTCAGGTTTGACCAGAAATGTAATACCACCTTTTAAAAGCTGGTAAGCATCAAATAATTATTTGAATCGACTGATTATACCCCCCACCAACATTTTGCACCCCAGGCAGTTGCTCCCTTCACCTTGCCCTGTCTATGCTACTAGTACAGAAGATGTTGCTAGTTGTTTGCTGGTAATTATGAAAATACTGTTTCCATATTTACTGTAACATTTTTTTTAAAATAGAGTGTCTTACAAGCGTTTTTATGGCCTCAGATGAAACCTTAGATGGTGTTGAAGAAAATGATCTGAGATTTGCACTGTAAGTTGTAGATCGTCTAGGTTTTTAGTATTGTTTATAGCACACTGATTATACAACTAAGCATCATTTTTCAAATTTCTGCAATTATTTCAGTAAACAAGGACTCAGGAATTTATATTTGTCACATGAAAGCTCAAGTCTGGCTAAACAGAGTGCTGTTGACACTATTATTTCTAGGCTCTACAGTTTCTTTAATGAAAATAGAAAAAATATTGAGTTTTCTACTATGACTATAAATTCTGTCTGCATCAATTCCAGTGTATAGTTTATATGTCGTTGGTAGGCAAGGTATTGGTCTATAATTTTTGGTGTGGCTTGCAGCTTCAAGTAGCAGCATTGTTTTTCCTCTTGTTAGCCAGGTTGGGGTCTGTTCGGGGTGCACATATAAATAGTTCTTACTTATGGCTAAATCTTTGTGCAGAGATGTTAATACTTGGGCAGAAGTTAGGTACTGCATCTGGGCCTAGAGTTTTCCAATTAGAGGCTTTTCTTAATTTTGTTTCAATCTCTGTGGTTGTTACTTCATCCAATTTCATATCCTTTACCTTTGAACTTTTTATTCTTTCTTTTACTTCTTCTGTCCATTAAACATCTTTATGTTCCACAGGATCTTCATAGATACTTCTCCAAAATGTGTCTATTTCTTCTTTTTCTGATGGTCTTTCAATACCTTTTGCCTTGTTTCCCAATTCTCTATAAGAACTTTTTTGGGTCATCAATAAGTTGCTTATTTTGTACTTTTTCTTTATATTTATCTGTATATATATCTTCCAAGGTTTTCCACCTGTGCTGAGATTTTTAGTTTGTTATTTGAGGATTTGAGGTAGTGCATGATAGATCGTGATCTGTTCTAATACTGTGCATTGCTTTTATCACATCTATCTTTCTAAGTATTTTGGTTGATACGTTCCCTTTTCTGTACTCTTCTAACTGTGGCATTCTTGTCTTGTTTTATAGTTTTCTCTATTCGATACTTCCATGATGGTGTTTGATTTCTCCTCTTCCTTTCCTTCACTACTCCGTGTTCTTGTGGTAGAATTTTATCTGTTATTAATTTAGCTGCACGGTAATATATCCTGTTTACTTCTGTTATATCACATGACTCTCTAAGCACAGTCCTACTTACTGTTTTCATTTGTTTTATCAAACTTCTGACTTTTTGGGTTTTATTGACCTTTTACAGTCTATTTCTTTTATTGATCTTAATATGTTTGTCTGTCTCTATTAAATCAAGCAACTCTTTCTTAACTCATTTTCTTCTAAACTGAGGGCACATTTTTTGTTCTCCATTTCCTGTGGGCATTCTATCAAAAGTTCTATAGCATCTTCCTGTAGCACATTCTCTTCAGTTTCATCCTGTGTCATCCATTGCTCTGTCAAATGGGAACAATTTGTTTAAATCAGTTTGCTCTTGTTTGCTACTGTTACATTTAAGTGTGTATCTGTTCTGCTGTGTTAAATCAACCTAAACAGAGTTTAAATATGTTTAGCAGTCTGATTACTTGTTTTGCTATATCCAAATCTGTTTGTGTGATTCCTGTGTTTCCTGCTACGCCATCTTGTGTTGGCCAGGGCCTGCCTGCACTTAGTGGGAGCAAGTGAACTGGTTGGAACGGGTCTGGCATAAGGTGTTGCGCTAAGAGCTCAGGGGCAAGGGTTGATTGGTCAATTCTAGTGTTTCTATTTTACTTTTGTTTTTGTGGTATTTAAACCCAGCATTTGCTTGGGTTTGTGCTTGTTTGCCCGGCACACACCGCCACTGTGCTGTTTTAACCCTTTGCGAGGTATCTCAGTTGCATTTTTTCCCTTACCAGGACTCCTGTGTAAGTGAGGCCCTCACTTGCAGCTACTGTATTGATTTTACCCAGCCTACTCACACCTATAAGTACTCTCCTCAGATATCACCCACTGTACTATCCCTGACCTCTATTCCACAGATTCTGATAACTATGGACGGACAGTTTCCTATGGTTTCTCCTGCTATTCTGGTTGATACGGGCATCCTGAGACAGTGTAGCAATGGCCTTATGTACTCAGACAACTCTCTACAACTACCACCTAGGAACACAATATGTGAGAGATGTAATTACATTAACAACCTAGAATCCTTGCTGTCTCAGTCACAAGCCAGTACATCTGCTACTGAGAAGGTTGTCTCCACAAACACTATGAACACCACACCGCTAACACCACCCACATTTGTACAACACACTTCTACATATGCGAGGTTTCTCAACAAAAACATACCTAAACAAAAGAGACCTCTGAAGCAAAAACACACACGCATATCATAACCCACAGTACCAAACATCACACATAGTATACACGTCTGTGTATCACAGTATCTAAGACCCAGCCACAAAACCAACATACTAGTCGTAAGAGACACTATCATGAGACACACACATTTTCCCTTCACCAGGCTAGACAAGGAGAAAGTCACAGTAAGTTGCTTGTCAGGTGGTAGAATCTGCCATATCACGCACGCAATCACGTCTCTTAACAAGAGGCACTGTTATGACTATGTCATAGTCCATGTCGATATGAATGACTTGAGACGTACCTCTCTGGACTATATGAAGAGAGATATGATTGAGCTCACTGAATATGTGTCCCAGGCAGGTATGTCCCTAGCCTTAAGTAGCATCCTGCCGTCACCCAGAATGATGCCTCAATACAAACAGAAAATTATTGACTTTAACAATTGGCTTAGTTTCTGGTGTCATTCCAAGGGGATCCAATACCTGACAGCCTGGGAGGACATGATTGGCAGAACACGATGCTTTGCCAGAGATGGCCTTCATCTGTCTCCCCTGGGCTTCAGGCTTCTGGCAAAGGCTCTTGCCTTCCCCATAGTGCCTTTTTAGGCAAAGTCATGAGCACAAAATTACCAACATGAAAAATTCTTCTAAACAAAATTTAAAGGTCATGAGTCTTAGCATGAAACTGCATTCATTGCAAGCATTCCTTGACCTGGAGGATGCTGACATTTGTACAGTCACTGAAACCTGGTTCAAAGCTGTGGAGAGCACCAGGTTACTCATCCTACCATACTTTCAGATCCCAAACGGAGGGGTACAAAGCCAAAGGAGGTGGAGTTTCAATATTTATCAAAGACATACACACCTCCAGGCTGGTCAGATGACACACAGGAGACCCTCCAGGTGCAGTTAACTGTTGACAAAGAACCTATTCAAATCATGGCTAGCTACAGACCCCCAACCATGACTCAGGATGCCCACTCCACCTATCTGGACTTACGTGAATCCTTCAAGATTCAACCCTCTACCTTGATTCTGGGTGACTTTAACTACCCAACCATAGAGTGGAAGACCTTATTCTAGCCCAAACATGAACACCCACAGATTCCTTGACTTTGTCAATGCCAATGCATTGGATCAGCTGGTCAGCACCCCTACAAGAGGTGAAAATCTCCTGGACCTGGTCCTAACCAACATGAGTAGCCACTGTGGCAAACCTACAGTGTCATCCTCCTTGGTAAGATCTGATCATAAAGCAATCACTTTTGAAGTCACCATCTCCCCCACCCCCATCAGGATCAAATGAAAAAACATTTCCAAAGCTGACTATGCTCTCCTCAGAGCAGGTATAAGCAGCTTCACAGGAAACACCACACAAACAACCTCGCACGCAGGACAAGTGCAACCGCCAGAAAAACGTAGTAAAATGCATAAAGGAGCCAGCACTACTCGAACACCATTTATTGTTCCATAAAGTGTGAAAACAGAATCATACCGGTTTCGGCACTTAGCCTTCTTCAGTGATAACAAATCATTCTGTTCATTGACTATATATAGAGAAAGTCAAAAAGCCAATAATTGGCATACAAATTGATGAGAGTCCATTTAAAGTAACATGATACCTAATATATATATCTCAAGTTTTAAACATATTAACCTTCATATTAACAATTATTTAAACAGACCAGTCAACCAATGTATATAACAACCAATGTATGTACCAATATACTGTTACCATGCATTTGAAAAAATGCATTATAAGTGTTCATTTAAACCTGGATAAAATAATCCACCTAATCTAATAATGCATGCTTTTTCCTTTCGATTTACTAAATCATGACAACCATGTTTATCATTAAATTCCACCTTAACCACATCAATAATCTGGAAATAAAATTTAGCATTGGTATGCGCCAACGTATGTTTATATAAAGCACTAGTACAGGATTTATTTCTGACATTACTCAAATGTTCTGATATTCTAATTCTAAAAGGTCTAGATGTTTGGCCTATGATGACCCAACTGGTTCCGCAAGTACCAAAACATCTAATGTCAAAAATTTTTTGTCAAAAATTTTGGTAACATTTTTGCTGGAAAATTCTTTAGATTTTTGAAAATGAACACAGAGTGAACAATGACCACAAGGGAAACAACCCCTCAGTTCAATTCCTGACCGTGTACGTTGTATCAATCCCACTTTGGAATTTTTACCTCTCTTATACCAATTAAAGTAGGCACCCAATGTACGACCTCTCCTATATGAAAAAAACATTCTTGAGGCAGAATGTCTGCCAATCTTGAATTGGCCATTAAAATATTCCAATTGTTATTAATCACACCTTTAATGACATTAATATTTCTGTCAAATGTTGTAGTAAATCTTATAGGAGTCACCTTGGGGATGCTTTTGTCCTTATATTTCAATAAGTGGTCACCATCAAACTGTTGTACCCACCTGGAAGCTGATACTACATCCCCATACTTATATCCCCTGGCTAGGAATCTCTTCCTAAGATCCTGCTCAAACAGTTCATAAGTATCCTGATTTGAACATATTCTTTTAACTCTTAAAAACTGCGACTTAGGTATATTTTTAAAGATATGTTGCGGGTGTAAGCTACTAGCATCCAGCAACATATTATATTGTGGGTATTTTCTATGAATTTTCGAATCCAAAGTGTGGTCATTATTTCTACTTACACATACATCCAAGTATTGGATTTGTTGATATTGTACATTGAGAGTAAATTCGATCCCCCAAACATTGTCATTAAGATATTGTACGAATTCTGACAGATATTCTAAATCACATCTCCAAATAAACCAACAGTCATCTAGGTTACCTTTGCCATATATCCAGTTCCTCTACATATATATTATGAGATCTATCATAGATAAGACATTCCTCTATGTATCCCATAAAGAGGTCAGCATATGTAGGGGCAAAAGAAGCCCCCATGGCTGTACCTTGAACCTGTAAATAACATTGTTCATGAAAATAAAACACATTTTTAGTTAGCACATGCTCAACCATACAAATGATTAAGGTATTTAAGCACGGTGGATAAATGTTACTTCTATTTAACCAATAATCTATTGCTTGTAATCCGGCCCAGTGTGAGATATTAGTATATAGTGACTTAACGTCTAACGTACACATCAACCAACTGGGCTCTAATTGAGAATCCCTAATAATTTGTAAAAACTCTGTAGTGTCATTTAATCGAGATCTAACTAATGTCGATAACGGCTTGAGATGTAAAGTCAAAAATTCTGAAAGTGGTTCTGTTAAAGACCCTTGATCTGAAACTATAGGTCTACCCAGAGGTTTTAATAAATCCTTGTGAATTTTTGGCAGTAAATAGAAAATTTGTTTCTTTGGATTTGTTACCATTAATTGCATCTTAGTGTTGTTATCAATAACTCCTACTTCAACTGCTTCCTCCAAAAATTCATCAATTTGTTTTTTAAACAAATCAGTAGTGTCTAAAGGCATTGAAACATAATGTTGTTTATTATTAAGTTGGGTATAAGCCTCAACCATATATTGTTCCGTATCCATTATAACCACAGCAACACCTTTATCTGCTGAAGTAATGACAATGTTTGGGTTGGTTCTTAAACTCTCAATGGCCTGAATTTCCAAATCAGACAAATTGTTACTTAACATAAGTGTCTCTTCCTGTTTAAAATGTAGATCTTTAATCACCTTCTCCTGAAAAATGGCCACATATTTATCTATCGGTGGCTGAAAAGTAGATTTATGAAATTGAAAACCAGTAGATCTTTGTAAATTATCTGTGTGTCCAAAAACAATTTTAAATTCAATAATCTACAAAATGTCAAAACATCCTGTACAAAACTATATTCGTTGACAAAAAAAAAACAGGAACAAACGATAACCCTTTATTTAATATTTTTAATTGCGTTTCATTCAGAGACACAGATGAGATATTATGAACATTCACATAAGCATATATTTCTGAGTTAGAACATCCAATAACATTTCCAAGTTCTTTACCATGTCTATGTTTGTGTTTTCTACCACCCCCCCCCCGTGTCCCTTAATCCTAAAGGGTGGACCATATTTTTGGTTCTCTTATGTGCTAGAGACTCCTGACTGGAGACAGGTTCATGCTTAGTATTTGACGATTCTTCAACTGAAGGACTACTGAGGTCTGTTTTAGATCTTTTTAATATAGACCTCGGTCTCTTTTTTCTAAATTTGGTGGGTTGAAATTCCCTATCTCTAAAACTAACAGAGTTCTTAATGCCAAAGGGCTTACCTTTGCATAATCTGTGACATCCCTTTAAAATTTCTTTATCTTTTTCTCTTTCAAATTTTGTTCTGATACCAATAAATCCTTAGAAAGTTTAGTTAAACAGGATTTATATATAGTTTGTCCTTCAAAGGGTTTAATATTGTCACATAAGGTATTAACCTCCACAATATTGGCATCAATACTTCTCTCATAAAAAGAAATGAGAATGTCCACAAATGACATGGTTGCTAGATGTTCAGCTTCAACCCACTCCTCATTAAGCTTATCATCCAGACCACTCACAAACGGTTGAAGTTTAATTCTAAGTCCCCTAGGGGTGATGTCCCTACCTTTATAGGCTTTAAATAGCCTGCGGTTCCACACATTACTTCTAAGTTGCCTCATGCTTTTAGTTATTTTAAAAAAAAAATCTTTGCAGTGATCCCCTGGATCTTTTGTCCTATCCTTATCAGATGGAATATCCTCCCCAATAAAATTGAAAATTTGTACATCATCCTTATCTTGGGATAAACCCTTTAAAATAGTTGTCAAATCCATTTCCACGCAATATAGTGAAAAAATATTAAAATCAACAGCAACTTGTCTATATCAAAGCCCGAACTGTCAATATATACCAAATAATCCCATATAGATCAATATTTCATACCCGTCAACATATAAATACAGCATCCAATGGTTGAGAAAGTTTACCACATTAAATAGTTAAAAAAGCTTACCACATTAGCCTCCTTAAATTTGGAGGCCATAAGACATGGATCCTTCCATAAACACACTGCAAAAATGCAATAAACGCCCTGCGTCACAATATTAAACTTAGTAATAGCTGTCCATATATCTTTTCATGTGCCAGTCACAGAAATATAAATATATGACCATAAATGTCCCACCGTCGTCAAATATTATATGAAATTAAATATCCATTGCTACTGGGCCCGTAAAACCATTAAATATGTGGTCCTCTCAACCACAGATGTTGTAAAAAATCAGTTCTCAATATGAAATATGCATGAAAATTCTATGTATAAAAGTATATAAGTAACAGTTGGGGCCACAGTGCTGCCTGGACTTAAATGTCAAAGCCAATTACACACTAAATATATTGCTAGAATGGATATATAAAAAAGTACCTGTTTCTATTTAAATGAAGGGCCCTCCAAAAATAAAGGACATGTATATTTACCCTAAACGTTATCTTAGAATCTGGATGATTAGTATAGCTTCCCAAATTCAATACTGATATTCTTATATCATGCACGGTGTGTTTGCCTACAAAATGAAACACAGTCACCTCAAAAATGTGGCATTATTTCTATATTCATTAACAAAAAATATAAATGGTGTCAATATAATGAATAGACATGTCTCAGTTTGCCCTCAAACTCACAGAATATATTATCTTAAGACCTTAACATTTGTAGGATATAATAAATAATAATACTGGACATAAACTCCTTGATATAACTGGAGTAATCCAAAAAAATGTGAGAAAAAATATATAGGTCTCACTATTATATTGATTCCACAAAGGTATTGGTTCCATCCATCAACAAAACCATTCCCATTGTTTTTTCAAAACATGAAATCAAATATTTCTATACCATTAGTGGAAAAAATCTAGCCCTTAGTATCGCACAAAAATTAGTTCAATAATCCTACAAATATGTCCAAAACTATCCCCAAAAGATAGTTATTTATACCAGAATTTCTGTGCACATAATACATCTCGCCATAAACATGGCGACTACTCTGTATGTTTCGCCCCTTCCCTACTAACAAATTGAAACCATCCACTCCAAAAAGCCCAATAAATGAGGCTCTTAGTTGTATTCATTTACAAAACATATTGTTCCACCTAACAACACCTCATATCACATCATATATTTAGACATTAGTCCAAATGTTGTTCACAACATACAATCATATATTTGTGCTTCATAAATGATAAAAAACATAACTGTGAATATCACACATAGATTAGTGCAATAATCAAATAAATATATCCAAAACTGTCCCCAAAAACATGAAATTTACTTATACAAAAAAGTCTGTGAAAATCATGCGTCCTGCAAAAAACATGGCGACTGCTCGATGTATTTTGCGTATTCCCTGTTAATAAACAGAAATGTCTGCTCCAAAAAGCCCGATGAAATAAAGCTCTTTTTTATATTCAATTGAAAAAAACATATTAATTAGTCCAGCAACACAACATTTCACATTATATATTCAAACATAAGTCTAAACATTGTTCCATTCCCCCTCGAAAGAGGCAGTAACACTGAAAGATAAAAATCACACTGTGCGTGTCCCATCTGAAAATGTTACAACCGCCCGAATTGAAAGTCCGGAAAAGATGTTAATCCAAAACTGTTGTAATGTGAAGATCCTTCAACTAATAAATTCCAAAAGCTGAGTTTTCATGAAACCTCATGTAAGAATGGCACGTCACATATTATATACTGGCGACTGTCAACATGTTGTTGGTTTTCACAAGAAAAGATATATCGTTCAAAACTTGGGATAATTATATATCCAACTCATAGATAAAACACAAAACAGAACTTATATGTAGTTAGGCAAATGGAGGCATCTCGCCAACTAAAACTTTACACACTTTAAGTTCCAACATGAATCCAAGTGTTCAGTCAGAAGTCCCCAGCGAGAAACAGGAACAGAAAACACCACACAAACAACCTCACAAGCAGGACAAGTGCAACGGCCAAAAAAAGTAGTAAAATGCATAAACGAGCCAGCACTACTCGAACACCATTTATTGTTCCATAAAGTGTGAAAACAGAATCATAAGCAGCTTCACAACTACTGTCCATTCAGTTGGAACTAGGACTAATGTCCAAGCCTACACCAGAAAACTATATGAGCACCTACATAGATGTATGGACTCAACAGTACCTGACAGGACCAAATCATCTTCCACAAGGAAGAATAAACCTGTCTGATGGACAGCAGCAATAAACAAACTATATAATAAAAGGAAAAAAATTGCTGTCCAGGACCAAGAAGCAGCAGGTGCCAAGTTTGAAGCAATCTCTCCTTTGTCTGAACAAGCAAATAAGGTCACTGGTGAAATCTGCTAAGGCTAACTTTGAGTCCAAATTGGCCACATCCACTAAGGACAATCACAAGGCTTTCTTCACATATGTCCACAATCTCAAAGGTAACAAACAAATTTGCAATGAACTGGTGGTCAATAACACCACATACACAAACACCATAGATATAGCCAACCTACTGGCAGACAGGTTTAGTGAAAACTTCATCCCCCTGTCCCCCCCAGGACATCCCCAGCACATGACCCCTCCCCTCATCACCAGGGAGCACATCCTTAATGCCCTCTCAGAGGCAAAAAAATACAGTCTCCATGGGACCCGATAACATCCCTGGCTGTATCTTACATGAACTCGGGCATGAGCTGTCATCACCACTAGACACGCAACCAAAGCATGAGCACCGGCTTTGTCCCAACTGAATGGAGGACAGTGACTATCATCCCTCTACACAAAAGTGGAGCATCCACTGACCCAGGCAGTTATAGACCCATCAGCCTAACTAGCCTGATCTGCAAGGCCAAGGAACTCATTATCATGGACTTTATAAATAAGGACATTGGCAACCTCCAAACACTTAATCCCACACAATTTGTTTTTGTCAAAGGGATGTCATGCCTGTGACACTTGGTTGACTTCTTCAAACCAGTCACCAAAGCCATGGAATGGGGGAAGATGATGCACACCGCCTACCTTAACCTAGCCAAAGCCTTTGACACTATTCCCCACTCAGGCATAATAGATAAACTCTCCCAGCTAGGCATCAACATGTATGTTACCAGATGTGTTGCTAACTGGCTCACTGACAGAACCCACTGAGTCAAAGTAGGGGAAGCCACCTCTAGTAGGAGACTCGTAATGAGCAGTGTACCCCAATGATCGGTCTTGGGGTCTCTACTGTTTGGGATATACTTTTCTGAGGTGCAAGCCAAAACCAGTGGTCTGTGGCTGACCAGGTTTGCAGATGACTGCTGTGTTAAATTCCCCTAGTGACGTGAACATCCTCCAAGAGGGCCTTACCCAAACTAATGACTGGTGCCAGAAGCATGGCCTCACACTGAATGCCAAGAAATGCATCATTATCCCCTTTGGGGAAAATGGCATCCCCACTAATTATCATATTAATAACGACGTACTAAGCAGGCAGTCGGTCGTGAGGGACTTGGGGACCCAGGTGATAGGAACCTCACTTTTAACCACCACATTGCCTCCGTTGTACGGAAGGCTTTCTAAATGACCTACCTCATAAATAAGCGTATTTCATCCTGGAACAAGGAGGTCATAACATCCCTGTACTCCTCCCTTATCAGACCACAGAGGTTCCTGACCAGGAAAATCCAGGGTCTGAAACACATATGCTATACAGATAGGATAAAAGCCCTGCCCCTCTACTCAGTCTCGTACAGACTGCTTAGAGGTGACCTGTGTCTGGCACACAAGGCTATCTCAACATCCCTGTACTCCTCCCTTTATCAGACCACAGAGATTCCTGACCAGGAAAATCCAGGGTCTGAAATACATATGCTATACAGATGGGATAAAAGCCCTGTCCCTCTACTCAGTCTCATACAGACTGCTTAGAGGTGACCTGTGTCTGGCATACAAGGCTATCTCAAACCCAGCCTTGATGGAGTTGCTGCATATCCATAAGTCAAACTCCACTCGAGTAACCCACACTCAAGGCCTTAACCTAGTCTGTGAGATTAGTAGAACTTGTTGGCGGGATAGATTTGTGTCCCAAAGACTCCCCCATCTGTGGAATAGACTCCCTCTCCATGTCAACCAGGGTACCTCTCTAGCCCTGTTTTAGAGGAATCTGGACGACTGGATGGGAAACAAAAAATACACCCCTGGGATCCCACCTGTCTCTGCTGGACAGGGGAAACAGGTTCTGACTTTGAGGTAACATTGGCAAAATTCTTGGCTAGGCTTATAAGGGCCTCCAGGCCAATAGCCTAGTGTCATCCTTTGAACCTATAATTCTGGTGGGTCTGTATTAGTTCACAGAATTTATCTTCAGAGATCACCTTTATATTGATGCGTATTCAGCAAAAATTACTTCTACCATTCGTTCAATTTTCCAAGGGCAGTGAAACAATTGCCCTGCAGTACAACGAAACCCAAAAGTAACTAAATCAAACCCACCCAAGTAGGGGCTTTGCCCCCACACCCCCAATGTGTGGGCTGCACCCCACTCATCCCCAACTGTATATACCAAGTCCGAGATTGTACTGCAGTGGGGAAAAGGGCAAAGTTGTATAGTTGGCCAGGTACTTCATTGCTCATGGAAAATTCGGCAAATCGAGGAAGTGATTTTCACTGACTACATGTCAATGAAATGGTATTTGCTGAAGATGAGTTTTGGCAAACTAATATAGACCCAGTTCTGGGTGCGTACCAATGCACTGCAGTACTGATAGAAACTGTGAATGCACTGACTCTTTTTAATAGCATTTACTGTTTACAAGCTATTGGGCTTATGCTGTTTAACTTGATTTTTTTCAGAAAATGCTTTGCAATGTAGGAATGTGTGCGAGCTTTGAAAGGTGTTACATTCCGCAGCTCAGAGGTTTTGATGATTTAAGTAAGTCAAGTGATTGTTACCTAGAAGTGGGTGGATATGGTGAGACCCAGTGTTCTTTATATAATAAAAAAAAATGAATGACAGCATGAGCAATGCAAGAGGGATTCCTTGGTGAGAAACATTATAAATTGAGAATGAGCTAAGAGAATTATTAGTGGTGAAATATTGGATGGTCTGTAGTCCTATGTCGCCTTCATTCTTACTCTTGGGACCAGAGCTGAACCTCGGCTCTGACTCCGCAATACTGTAGCTCAAAAACTTCTTGTTGGCTCGTGGCTAGGAGGTATCCCATCATGCATCACTACCATTCCCTAGATCTCATTTGCCGCTCGTTCAGCTCAGACATGATTCTTCTTGGCCATGGCTAAGTGATATTTTCAATAATTTTCTTGTCATTGTTGGATAATATTATATTGTCTTGCTAGTTGTGTGTGTTTATTGCAGTCTTTGTCTGTTTTGGACTATTTGCTGCTTATTTCTCTGTGTATTTGTTGTACGTTGTTTGGCCATTCTTCTGTTGGCCTTTTTGGTATCCCTGCATTGCTAGTCTCCTGTGCGGCTGCTTTCCTCTTTGGGCTAGGATCGTTTAAGTTAGAGGACCTAGTCCTCGTTCTGTTGTTTGTCTCCCGTTGGGCTAGGCCTATTTAAATTAGAGGACCTAGTCTTCGGTTCTGTTTTCCTTTTCTCCTTGGGCTAGGCCCATTTAAATTAGGGGACCTAGTCCTCATTTTGTTCTCCTTCCTCTTAGGGCTAGGCTCATTTAAATTAAAGGACCTAGTCCTCAGTTTATCTTTTCCCTGTTTACATTGTTGTGTGTTGTTTGCGGATTGTTTTTTTTTTTTTTTTGCATTATGTCAAAAGACTCTAAGGATCATAAGCCTTCAGGCTTCAAAAAGTGTACTAAATGTGCCCAGAAGATGTCCTTGACTGATGAGCACAATTTGTGTATTTAATGTTTGGGGGCTATCCACCTCCAAGAATCTTGCCTGTTTTGCCATGCGTTCAGTCCTCTTGTTCTTCAGGAGAGGAAGAACAAACTGATATTGAAGGGACTATTAAAACATTCCTTTGAGGAGGATTTGACATCCTCATCGTCCAGTTCTAAATCTCCTTCCTCCTCCAAAAAAGACAGAACAAAATCTACAAAAAGGCGGTCTCCCACCCATTCTATTTTGTCGGAGCTGCCAGACAAAATTGCTAAAGTGGCTACACCCTCATTGGCTCTACTGATTTCAGTGCTGACAGAGGTTAGCTTAGTAGATCCATCAGTCTCGGCTCCAGGAACTTCGGAGCTGATAACTGACACTACATCTCAGAGTCGGTCATCTGAACTTCGACCAGTTTCCCCAACTCTTAGATCGCCTATTTTCCAGCGATCTAGATCCCCCACTCTATCTTCCAGATCCTTTAGGAGCCTTTCTGATGAGGGCATCAAGAGAGTGGTGCGTAGATGGCTGCAGACTTTGGCACTGGCAAATTTGATTTTGGCTCCATCCCAGTTGGCTCCGGAGCCCAATGTGCCCTCACACCCAACTGATGTTCCTTTGAGCCTCTCTGAGCCTTCGGAGCCAGAGTTGTCAGTGCCTCTGGTTGTGGATAGGTCGGTTCCAGCTACCTCAGGTGGTCTCTCAATTCCAATATCCACTCTGACCCTTTCAGTGCCGTTCGTGGGGTCTATGGTCCTCAGCTCTCCGGTCGGGCCCGAGGGGGGCGCTTCAAATCAAACTTCTTTGGTTCCAAGCCTACCTCTTGGTGCTTCGGCCTGGGTGAGCTTGGACCCCACATCTGCCTCAGAGCCCATCTCCCTCAGTACCGAGGGCTGCTTCTGCATCTTCGTAGCAGAGGGTATCCTTGGAGCTGGGGGGATTGGCCTTCGAAGTGACGAGGAGTGTGCTGTCCAGGTATTCAGCTCCATCCAGAGGTACCGACACTTTTCCCCTAAGGCGACGACTTCAGTCTCAGCTCCCTCTCTCTCCCAACACAGCAGAGACCTGCAGCCTCAGGATACCTCTATGAGTGGTCCCCAGTCTTCCGAGGTCTCTCCGGAATGCCTGTCTGAGGAACCACCTAGGAAAAAAACTTGTAAGAGGAAGCATGTTGACTCCCCTGATGAGTCTATTACATCAGACACTGACTTCGAGGAGTCAGAACGGTCCCCCAAGTCGTCCTCTGATGGTATCTCATTCGCAGATATCCTTGAGATCCTTAAACAGAGAGGTGGCTGGCCCACCACATCCCCTTCTGATGAGGAGTCAGTGTACCTGAAGGCTTTCGGGTCTCAACCCTCCACCTCTTGGGTGTCTCCTCCTTTCGACGATCTACTGGATTTAGTAAGTCAAAAGGTGTGGGAATCTACTGATTCTATGGAACCAGTTCCTAGAAGACCAAATACATTTTTGTCAGCACCCCAGGACAAGGACTTTCTTACTAGGTTGTTCCAGTAGATGCCATGGTAGTGGCAGCAGCCACCAAGAAGGAACTTGCAGAAACTTCCTCCACTGTCCATCCACTGAACAAGGAGTCTTGAATGATGGGATAGGTATGGGAAGTGTGTCTTTTCTTCAGCAGCTTTTACACTTCGATCACTGAACTACCTGTCCCATTTCAGAAGGCTCCAGAGAGATGATCTAAAAGCGCTGTGAGATACCTGATGCGGTATCTCAGAAGGTCAATGTACAGATGTCTACCCTTAATTATATTGTGAACTCCTCCATGAGGCTGATTTCGTATGTAGCGGATGGAGCAAGTAGGGCAGCGGGTTCAGGGATCTCTCTCAGAAGACAGTCCTGGATGCGTTTGTGTAATTTTGTGGAGGCCTTTAAGTCTATGTTTGCCAATGCCCCCTTTGACGGATCCTCATTGTTCGTAACCAAGGTAAAGGACACACTCACCAAGTGCAAGCAGGAAGGAAAAACCCTGTCTGCCATGGGAGTAATTTTTCCATCCCTTTTAGACCCTATCCCAAAGGGCAGAAGGGCGGCAAAATATGGTTCAGAAAATCGCAGAGGTTTTTGCAGGACGCACAAGGTGATTCCTTCTCCAGAGGCAGAGGAGGGGGAAATAATGGTAGACGCCACCCTAGAGGTGGAGGAAGCCCACAGAGCCAAGGAGACCGTGATTCCTTTTGTGGTCGTCCCTATCAGCACTCCTGAAAAGAGCCCCGACTGTGCATCTCTGGAGCCAGTTGGGGGTCGTATTTCTTTATACCCAGAAGCCTGGCACGACATCACTCAAGACAAGTGGGTATTAAAGATAATTACCAGAGGTTACCATATTCCCTTCTCTTCTCCACCCCTTCAGATCAGACGAATTCCAGATGTGCCACCCAATCACAGGGGTTCAGCAACTCAAGAAATCCAAAAGTTGCTTGTGAAGAGAGTCATCCAACTCATCCCCGCAGACTAAATAGGATTAGGGACTTGCTCCAGATTCTTTTTGGTACCAAAAAGAACAGGGGACATGAGACCCATTTTGGATATCAGCAAACTGAACAAATCTGTACAGACGTCCACATTCCGAATGGTCACTTTACAGTCGATACTCCCGTTGTTAGGGAAAGACATTTGGATGTGCTCCATAGATCTCCAAGATGCTTACTACCACATCAAAATGGACAGGGCATCGAGGAGTCCCGCTTCTGGATGGGAGCCAGTCATTATCAGTTCTGCGCCCTGCCCTTTGGTCTCACCACAGTCCCCAGGGTGTTCACCAAATGTATGGCAGTGGTTACGGCTCACTTGAGACATCAGGAATTCCAAGTGTTTCCATATCTGGATGACTGGCTCCTTACTGCCACCACCAGGCATCTACTGTTAAAGGCCAGGGATGCTACCATTTCACCTTGGCATTAGGAATTACAGTAAATTGGCAAAAATCTGCATTGTCACCCTCTCAGCATATGAATTTTATTGGCGCCGAAATAGACACCGTCTCAATGAGGGCTTACCTTACCGTGGAAGAATTCAGTGTCTAAGGGAACAAGTCTTGAGATTACTTCCTCTAAGAAAAGTCAAAGCAAAGGTGGTGCTGAAGCTATTAGGGACCATGGCTTCCACAATTACACTAGTTCCAGTAGCCAGACTGCACATGAGGGTCCTGCAGTGGTTACTTTTTGCCCAGTGGTCACTGCAGTACCTTCCTGTGTCTCACCCCATTTTGATAAATTTGTGCAAACAGGATCTTCGTTGATGGACCCAGACCAGCAATCTCAACACAGGCAGACCATTTGTCCCCCCCCCCCCCCAGCTGCCACTGTGACCACGGATGCCTCCCAGATTGGGTGGGGGGGGGCATTATCTAGGGAGAACATTTCAAGGCATGGCAAGATCACGAGGCACATTTGCATATCAATGTCTTGGAGATGAGAGCAGTGCTTCTAGTGTTGCAAGCACTTCACAGCTTTCTCCCTCTAGAGACGATTGCAATCCACTTGGACAACATGTCAGTGGTATGGTACCTAAACAAACAAGGAGGAACCAAATCTTACCCCATCTGCAGAGAAGCCGTACGAGTATGGGAGTGGGCGGTGTCTTCCCAGCACTTTCTGATAGCAATGCACATCCCAGGGGAATCCATCGTCATAGCCGACAGGCTCAGCCAGGACTATTCTGATGCCTCACGAGTGGTCTCTAAACACACACATTGCGGAACACATTTTTCACAAATGGGGTCAGCCTTGCTGTGATCTCTTTGCCACCCCTCTTAATGCCAAACGCAGCAGCTACTTTACACTGATTCCCCCGGAAGGGGAAGCACCAAGAGACGCACTCGTTCACGACTGGCCCTCGGGACTTCTCTGTGCTTTCCCTCCCTTCCCCCTCATATCGAAGGTAATTCAGAAAGTGATATCCTTGGGAAGCAGAATGATCCTAATTGCTCCTTACTGGCCTCGACAGATTTGGTTCCCCTTCCTCAGACCTCATCTAAAGGACGAATCGTGGACTCTCAATTACTGCAGTTCCAGTTCGTTTTCAGTATTAGTTGCATTTTGAATAAGGAGCCTGATCTTTGTCTCTCATTTCTGGTCCCCTCATTAAAATATTCATCTTGGGCTAACTTTACTGAGAATTATAGCCAGTAATTATAGACTTTAAAGTTTTAAAAATTACATGCTAAAGCTAACCTCTTTTAATGAATTAGAAAAATACTCGGCCAGTGCCAGATTTACTGACATACATGTCAGGGGTGTTCCATCCCTCTCTTCACACCCTCAACTTGACAGCTTGGCTGCTCCAATTCCATCCCTATTCAGGCTTCATGACTTTTCTCCCGAGGTTGTACAAATCCTGTCATTTTCTTTCAAACCTTCTACCAGTAAATGGAAGAGATTCTCCTTTTGGGCCCATGAGGGAAACCTTGATCCTTACACAGCTGCCATTTCTGCCATTTTAGACTTCCTCTCACAGTTATTCAACCAAGGCTCAGCAGCTGCAACTAACTAAGTCCAGTTGGCAGCCATTTCCACCTTTCATGTTGCTAATGAACCTAATCTTATGGCTCATAGGCTTTGTAGAGCCTTCCTCAAAGGGACCACTTTGCTAAGACCCCCAGTCATGGATCCTGTGGCTCCATGGGATTTGAACTTTGTTCTCCATAAACTTACGTCAAGTCCTTTCAAACCTTAAGCAACATGTGACTTCAAGTTTCTAACTTGGAAAACTATATTTTTAGTGGCTATCACTTCTGCAAGAAGGGTCTCTGAACTGCAGGCTGTTTCCATTAAGCCCCTTTATTTGGTGTTTCATAAAGATAGGGTCTCTTTGCGGTCAAACTCCCTTTATTCCTAAGGTTTCTTCTCAAGCCAATATTAATCAGTCTATTGAATTGCCTGTGTTCTTCCCTAAGTTTTCTAACAAGACAGAATGCAAATTCCACAAATTGGATGCTCATAGACAATTGTGTTTTTATCTGGACAGAACTAAAGGATTCAGAAGGTCACATCAGTTGTTTTTTTATTTATTTTTATTTATTTTATTTTATGTAACATTTGTTGACCGGGCTAGTCTAGCTGGATATATGTCCATTTTCAGTAGAGGCCCGAGGAGAAAAGCTCCAAAAGAACAAATAATTTAAACAAATTACAGTTACAAGGCATTTAGGTTTGTTAACAGATACATTATAGAGTAGATAAGCTAACAACACAGATAAAATACCACTTCCCTTATTTACAGGATTTTTTTTTTTTTTTTTTTTTTTTTAAAAAGTAGCAAGTAGGAAGAGGGAAAAAATATAGAATAGGTCTAGGTAAGGAGTGGAAGGAGACTAGTAAAGGAGGAGAATATAAAGAGGAAAAGGAGAGAGAAATAAAGTGTGGAAAGCTTTCAGAAGAGCAGGAAGCAGGTGGAAATCTAATAAGTGGAGATGGGTGAAGTAGACCCAACTTTCATGTAGATTGAGGTTTAAAAAATGAAAAAAAAAGGGTGGAATAACTAAGGAAGAGTCAGATGGTGATGTAATAGGAGGATAGAGTATTTAGTCAGGGTTGCTGCAGAGACAGAGCCAGTGGTTGGTAAGATGAAGTTTAAGTTTCTTTTTGAAAAGTGAAGTAGAGGAGATCTTAGTGAGTTCATCAGGAAGTAGGTTCCAGGTTTTCCCCACTCTACAGGAGAAAAGGGAGTCACCTGCTTTATTGTTGGATTTATGTATGGATACTAAAAGTTTTTGAGCTGAGCGAAGGTTAGAAAGATTTTTATAAGGACTAATAAGATTTGTAAGAACTGGTGTTTTATCGGGGAAATAAAGGATTTTTTGGGTGATAATTAGTTGCTGAATTAAGAACTGATTGTGCAGCTCAAGCCAACCAAGTTGCTTTAAATTTAGGCAGTGGTGTGTTCTAAATGGGGAGCTAGTAGCAAATCTGGCTATACTATTATAGGAGGTAGTCAATTTGTTCAGGTTAGTTTTTGAAAGATTAGTGAATATAGGTGAAGCATAGAAGAGAGTAGAGATAAGGTGGGTGCGGGCTATGGTAGTTCTGGCTGTGGGAGTGAGGAAGGGCTTGATTTTGTAGAGGGAGACAAGCTTTTTGTTTATGGATTTAATAGTGGTGTTAATATGAGTGTCATAGTTAAGGCTATGGTCAATAGTAACCCCTAAGAGTTTGTTTGTTGTGTCAGGAGATATAAATGTGCCGTTTTTAGATACAATAGAGAATTGGATAGGAGTAGATTTTTGTGTTGGAGTAAATAGCAGTAGTTTAGTCTTTTTGGGATTGAGGAGGAGACATCGCTGTGAAAACCAGTCTTCTACAAGCTCAAAGACATTTTGGGTGAGGAATTGAAGTTCAGCTAGGTTTGTGGCTGAGGAGACTAAAGTGGAATCATCAGCATATTGTATGGTTACAGCTTGGGGGATGCTAGAAGCCAGATCATTGATAAATATGGAGAATAAAAGAGGGCCTAAAATAGATCCTTGGGGTACACCAAGGGAGATAGGAAGAGGGGAGGATAGAGTGTTATCCCAGAGCACTGCCTGTTTCCGATTATCTAAGTAAGACTTGAACCACTGCAGTGCAAGAGTGTCAAGTGAGAGTGATTTCAGAAGATTCAAGAGAATATGATGATTTACCATGTCGAATGCTTTTGAGAAATAAAGACAGCAGATGAGAGGATGTTATTATTACGGTTTTTGTTGATGTGATCAGTAAATGAAAGAAGGGCAGTAGTAGTGCTATGGGAGGGACGAAAGCCATGCTGGGTGCAAGCTAGTAGTCCATTTTGAAGGAGGTGGTTAAGTAGTTGTTGTTGAATGCATTTTTTCATGATTTTGGCTGAAGGAGAAAGTAGGGCAATTGGACGGAAGTTAGAAAGTTCTGTTGAGTTTCCGCCCTTATGAAGGGGGATAATATGTGAGATTTTCCAGATTGAAGGGATAGTACCTTCTTTTATAGTTCTGTTAATTAGGATTGAGATAGTGTAGGCAATGACTTTGGCTGCAATTTGGATATACTGAGCAGGTAATAGGTCTGCAGAGGGGGTAGAGGGTTTGAGTTTTTGTAAGAGGGTACTGATGAGTGATGTAGAGACAGGTTGGAATTGGAAAGTGGGTGGAGATGTAAAGGCGGAGAGGGGAGAATAGGTAGCAACTGGAGGTAGTGAGTTAGCAAGTGATTGGATAGCTTCAGTAAAGAAGTTGCGATATCTGTATTACCAAACACCACGTACCAAGAACAAGCCAAACTGGAAGCGAAAATGAAGGCAAACAACCTTCAAAGTTTTATTATAGACTTAAATCCACAGCAAATTTACACACGCACCAAATGAATTAACGCCTTCACAAACATAAGTGTTTTCGTCACAAATGGACTTCATCAGATAAAAGCAAATGTTCACAATTAACCTTTTATATCAGTTTAAAAACAAGGAACCAATCATGTTTGTATAATTAATATAAACCATTTAAATATAATCATAATTTTAAATGTTTTAAATTTCAAATAACATTTTATAAAGGTAGTAATTTATTGGAAGTATTTATTTATTTATTTGCTTGAGTATATGTATTTATTTATTTATTTAAAAAGAATATCAATGAATTTAAAATGGAGAGCATACTTAATAATTAATTCAGACTGTTGTGTGATTTGAAGGTTTATATTAATTATACAAACATGATTGGTTCCTTGTTTTTAAACTGATATAAAAGGTTAATTGTGAACATTTGCTTTTATCTGATGAAGTCCATTCGTGATGAAAACGCTTATGTTTGTGAAGGCGTTCATTCATTTGGTGCTTGTGTGAATTTGCTGTGGATTTAAGTCTATAATAAAACTTTGAAGGTTGTTTGCCTTCATTTTCGCTTCCAGTTTGGCTTGTTCTTGGTACGTGGTGTTCAGTAAAGAAGTTGTTGAAGAAGTCAGCAATCTGTAGGGGAGTGTTTTTGGTAATGCCAGTAGGGGTGGGTGTTTTAGAGGTGCCTGGATGTAGTAGGGTATTAATCCCTGACCAGAATTTCTTAGGGTTTTGGTGGTTGTTTTGCTGGAGCTGAAAGAAAACTTTTTTTTTGTCTAGTTGTACAGATGCTTTAGTGGAGTTTCTAAGCTGTTTGAATTTGGTATGATCAGATGGGTCTTTAGAAGCACGCCATTTAGACCATAGTTTATTCCTAAGCAACATTTTGTGCTTAGTTTCTTTTGTAAGCCAAGGCGCAATTTTGGTCATAGTTCTAAGGGTACGGGAAGGGGCATGGAGGTTAAGGATTTCAAGGAACTTAGAATTGAAATAGGCTACTGCTTTGTCAAGTTGAAGGTATTTTAAGGGTGACCAGTTACAAAGGCTAAGTTCATTTTGGAATCGTTCAGGGTTAAAGTTTTTATTGGAACGAGTGGTAATGAAGGTTGGAGGTCTATGTATATAGGACTTATGTCGAAGTAAATATGTCAAAGAGTGATCACTTATATCAACAGGGAGGATGCCTACTGTGTAGTTTGAGGGGAGAGTATTTATGAGGATCCAGTCAAGGATGGATTCTTTTTTGGATGGCTTATGGATGCGAGTGGGTGAGGAGACAATTTGAGAAAAGCCATGTAGATTAATGTGGTTAGAAGGGTTATAGGAATTACAGGTATTCCAGTCATTGTTAGTCACCTAGGACAATGGTTTCTTGGGGATAGGTAGTGGACAGCCAGCTGAGGATATTTTCAAGGAGGTTGATGTTGTTACCTGGTGGAATATATGAGCAAAGAATATAGATGGATTTACTGGTATTTAATTGAAGTTTGGCAAAAAGAATTTCAGAGTTAGTGTCTGAAGGAAGACAAGTGTTTAATGGTGTAAGTTGGAGGCTTGATTTATATAGTAAGGCTATGCCCCTCCCTTCTTGTTAGGGCGATCAACTCTTAAAATACTATATTCTGGAGGGATGATATTGCAGTCCTGAACATGTGGTTTTAACCAAGTCTCTGTAAGACATAAAAGATCAAAGTTGTGTAACTGCAGTAGTGCATGAAGCTCGGTTATTTTATTGTTAATACTACATATGTTTAAATGAGCTAATAAAAGGGAGTTAGGAGATTGCATAGGGGTGTGTTGGGATGTGGTAGAAGCACAAGTTGTAGAGGTAGGAGAGTTGTTGGTAGGGCCAGGGTTGGGATGAATGTCACCATCCAAAAGGAGGTGAAGGTGAAATCTGTTGGTGAGGATTAGTGTTAATTTTGCTAAGGTTTGTGGTTTCTTCCCATGGTAGTGTTTGTAGCAAATATGGGTGACTCTGTGATATTTTGTGAAGAAATAATTGGATGTAGATGTTATGTTTATGTGTTTTAGGGGAGGTGAAGGTGCAGGAAGCATTGTGTGCTTTGAGGAGTGTTGGAAGTTGGAGCAGTCAATGTGTTCATAGGTAGTACAGATATAAATAAGGAAAAGAGAAGGGAGAGTTGAAAATAGTAGTAGGGATATGAGGTAAGGAGTAAAGGATGAGCTTGGCATGGTGATAAGGAAGGTGGAGAGTGGGAAGTAAGGAATAGGGAGGGGAAGAAAGAGAAGATGATTGGTGAGGTAGTTGAAGAAGTGGAGAGGGTAGGAATGTAATAGGTTGATAGGGAAGTGGGAGTGGTTAGAGAGGTATAAGGCTAGTTGTACTGGGGGTAGGGTAGGGGAGTGGAGTGAGCCCGTAGGGCGAACAGAGCGGGAAGAGCAAAGCACGGAGGAAACAGACCGACCAGCCTATAAAAACAATCAGTGGAACTGCTGAGTGCTGTCGGCAAGTAGAGATACAGGTAGGTAAAAGAGGTGATAGATAAACAGATAGTCTGTGTAAGGTTAGGAGAGTAGAAGGAAAATGGTGAGAAATGGAAGATTTGTCTCCTTTTCAGACTCTGGGAGGGGCCTTCCAGTTTCTAAAGTCACACTATCTCACTGGATTTCCAATTGCATTTCATTTATCTATTCCTCCTGTGGTAAAGATCTTCCTTTCAAGGTGAAAGCTCATTCTACCAGGTCTGTGTCTACCTCGGCAGCTTTTCAGGCTAGAATCCCAATAGACATCATTTGTGCTGCAGCAACATGGGCTTCACCTCACACATTCATTACTCACTACAAATTGGATATAGCTTCTAGGAGCAGGTCTTCCTTTGGTTCCACAGCACTCAGGAGCATTTTCCAATGAGCCACCCAAGATGAAGGTGCTAGGGATGCTGTCCCAAGAGTAAGAATGAAGGCGAGATAGGACTACAGAACATAAAGAAGTTATATCCTTACCATAACGTTTGATGTTTGTAGTCCATCTCGCCCTTCATTCTTACGAACCCTCCTTCCTGCCCCCTCCTTGTGGACTTGGGGGTAGAGTGCCTACTGCTTTTTGTTAGTCCTTTTAATTTGGTTTGTTCTTTGTCTCTGTACTTTCTCCTTGCAGCAAACAAGATCTGGGGAATGGCAGTGATGCATGATGGGATACCTCCTAGCCACGAGCCAACAAGATGTTTTTGAGCTACAGTATGGCCGAGTCGGAGCCGAGGTTCGGCTCCAGTCCCAACAGTAAGAATGAAGGGCGAGATGGACTACAAATATCGAACGTTATGGTAAGGACATAACTTCTTTTTCAGATAGATTTCAGCGCAGTCTTCCAATCATTTATTTAATGAAATTGTTTACTGTATTACTTTAAATTACAGGTCATAAATTTAAGGTTATATTACTCCATAAGAGTAGGAAGTAGGAGGAGGTGATTTCATTCCGATACCCCCGTGATAGACTGTATCATCCACTGAATTCAGATTGAATATGACAGATTCATGATGCAGAATATTATGGAACTTGACGATGGGGATTATTCTTATAAAGAGTAGGAAAAATAGGAAGAAGAAATTCCTTTTGAAAATTTAGTTAGAGTTTGAGTGTCTGAACTACCTCATAGCAGCATACAAATCACTGACACATACTACATGGTAAGCATTGAATCAAACTTGTAAAAATGCTACTCAAATCAATACCCAGACCTACATTCCCAAGGCCACTAAGACTATGTTTTTCTTGTTTCTCTATTCCAAAGTTTAAAAAAAATGTGCACAAACAAAATCCCTTACACTCTGTAATAGACGTATGTACTCTTTTTGTAGTCCCTCACTTTCTTTTCTCTTCCTGTCTTTTTTCAAACCATAAGGTATACACATTGTAACTTTGTCTACATTGTGCATGCAATTTATCTTAACATATTAGATTGCCTTCAGTTTAATATGTTCCACATATATACTGCATATGCTGTTCTCGAACTGCATCATGGCAAGCTCATTAGGAAAAAGTGTGTGCTTAACTGGATACATTGTATATATTGAGCTCTGTTTGTTTAATGTTTTCTGTATTGTTATTGGTGTCTGGTCCTGGGATGACCCCAACAATGGTCCATCTGCATCAGTATTCTACCTCCAATTAACAAATGAATGAGTGAATAAGTAATGCATAAATGAGTAAAAAGTTGTCTGTATACTGTATATGAATCTAGGACATGGTAGCAAATGATTCTGTAGTGATTTTCCAAAAACAGCAGCCCACTTAATGAATGACCCATACACCTAAAAGTGCTAGTAATTTAGCCAGCATTTGAACAATGATAAGGATCAAATCAAACACTCCAGTGAACAACCCCACACACATCACCTCAAACAGAAGCACGCATTGCCAGTTGTAGGCACCAGCGAAATCTGCAGTTACCTTATCCTGTCCCTAACAAGAACACGTTATCAAATCTTGATATTTTGTTATATGCCTATTAAATCAACAAAAGCTAGTACAACAATCTTGTTCACTTAATAAGCCAGGTGGGTAATGGTAGCTCTTAGGATAAAGAATCCTGAGAATTGGCACCACTTCTTCCCCTTTAACATTTAGAGAAATCTGTGGTTGTAGTAACAGTGTTTTGTCAAGTATCAGGCTTCATAATTTCATTAAATGGCTTACCCTTGACATAGTTCTTAACTTGTTTAAATCCTGTTAGTGGGCATTCTCTCCACTAGAACTAACATCATAGCCAGCCTTACATACTTGCGATACCCATAACTGCAGGGGGCTCCCTCTTACCCATAGCATAGTGCCCTTAACTTGATTAAATCCTGCTAGTGGACATTCTGTCCACTAAAACTAACATCGTAGCTGGCTTTAAGCACCCACTATACCCACGTATGCAGGGGCCACCCTAGTCATCCTTGACCGGGTAGGGGCCCCCTCTCAAGTTGCTGTTGGTTGGGGGAAATGAGAAGAAGAAGAAAAAAATCATTAATTCTCTGATTACATGCTTTATCCTAAACAGGGTTGTGATTTGAACCTTTTAGGACAAAGCTGGGAATCCATGAATGAACATGAATAAGATAAAAGATTAAGAGATCATCAACCCAGAACAACTAATTTCAGTGCTTACCTTTAATTTTAAGAAGAGTAGATGTTACTGATCTTTAATGATGGTTTTCTCTTTCATGGAGTTATTTTGTATAAATACTGGCAGGACCCCAGATACTACAGCTCTCGCCTTCTTTGTTCAAGAATTACAGCTCATAATCTGAAACCCTTTTTAAATAGTTCTCTAATTCACTCAAACAGTTAATAGAATAAAATAGGCTCAGATGAGATTACTAGGCTAACAGCATAAGAGCCCATACAAGCCTAGACAGTATAACCCAGTTTTACCCAATATGTGGCCCATAGGGGCAAGAAAATTGCATAGGTTTGTCCATATGTCTTGAGTATTTTACACATATGCCTATGTCCATTATGGATAAGGGTATACCCCAGGTGTGAATTTGTGATTCTCCATTAATTGTCCCAAACTGTGTTTAAAAAGTGTTAGGGAAGGGCTCTTTTTAATGTGAATAGTAGCCTGTTCTAAAGAAAATATAATCTTTGTGACACATATCTGTATCTCCAGCATGTTTTGTTTGAGTCACTGACCAGGTTAAGACCTCCTAGAGTGGGTGACCCTCATGCTTTTTATCTTGAGGATGTGTAGCAGCACCATCAAGACTGGATTTGTGAATGCCTTGTAAGTTAGGCAAAGGTCACCCCTCAGTAGTCGGTAGGAGACAGAGTAAAGTGTTAGGGCTTTTAGAATACCCACAAAGGACATGTTATTAATTTCCTATATTTTCTTTGTGAGGAACCTCTGGGGTCACTCCAGCCTAGTCAGGTCATTTCAAATGACACTATATACTTGATTATTGGTCTAATGAGTGTTAAGTACATTGGGAGTATAACTTCCTTGGATCTGGATGTCATACCTTTACTTTATAAGCTGTGCAACATAGAATGACTTCCTCACCATTGTGGACACATGGCAGTCAAAGTTCAGGCTACTGTATATCTGTGTGCTTAGGTCTGTCACCTCTGAGTCTAGTGTGCTGTTAATGTTATTTGCAGGAGTCTTTGGCTTCCAAAGGGTATGATCATGCATTTTGTCACATTAACTTTTAGACCATGGCCCTGGCACAAATCATTTGTCTGATTTAGACTCTTCTGGTGGATATCTACTTTGTTTGGGGATTCGATGATTGACCCAGCTTTCAGTCATCGGCAGACATTGTCATCCAGAAGCCTTCCACATTAGTCTTGACTTCAGAGAACTGAGTTCTGAACAACAGTGGTCCAAGTACTGAAACCTGTAGCAAACCACCATTAACTGGCCTCTTGCTAGATCTGGATTCCTCCACTTTAACCCCATTCATCCTGTCCATGAGCCAGTTGACTATCTGTTTGGTGACGCAGGTATTTTTTTGCACAGTTTTGTGAGCTTATTTATAATACCCGAGTGTGGGATTTTGTCAAATGGCTTTGTCAAGTCATGGTATTATTAGCCTTTTGGGCTGATTTCTTTCCCTTTCAACTTTCTGGCTTAAAAACACGTGTGTTTGCACATTTTTCGTATCGTGCAGCGTTGCGAGGCTACAGTTAAACTATTCCAGGTGCCAGAAAGTCTATTCTTCAAATTTTCTCTTAGAACTAGCTGGTTTCTCAGTAGTAGCACTAAAATCTGAACCACTGTGACTAGCACTTGCTCTAGAACCTGCTTAATAGCACTAGGAAGCCTGAAACTGATACAAGCACTCAACTCTCCTTGCCAATAAGGAGAATTTAATCGTAGGCACTAAACAGCCTATAATTACAAAGTACCTTGCAAAGGTAAGGGAAAACAGCTCTTATAATTTACAAAAAAAGCACCTAAACAGGCATGTCCAAGGGTCAGCTTCTGGTAATTTCTCCTGTCCACCTGGTGAATCTAGGCATACTGGGGCAATGTGGCAACTGCCTCATGTACACAGACAATCCTCTCCTCCTACCACCCAACACTGCAACCTGCGAGAGATGCACTTACATAGCCAAACTGGAAGCAAAGCTTTCTCTGGCCAAGATTGTGCTAGACAGTCAAGAGGAGAAGCTTAACACCTGCACTGCACCTCAAGCAACTCATAGCCCTTCAAAACCCACACCATCAACACCCACACATAGCAACACTAAACCCACATATGTGGAGGCCCTTAACATTAACCTGCCCAAGCAACAAGGACCTCCGAAGCTGAAACGCAAACAAACACCAGTCACAACCAAAGTGACACATAGCTCAAAACATCAGTGTGCCACCCAGCAACAGCCCCTAAGGCAAGACACTGTACCCAACACTTTAGTCATAGGTGACTCTATAGTCAGGCACACTGATGCCGCACTCACCAGGCTGAACAAGGAGAAAATTATAGTCAGCTGCCTGTCGGGTGCCAGGATCCGCCACATAACGCATGCACTCAAGTCACTCCATAACAAGTACAATTACGACTCTGTCATTGTCCATGCTGGAGTGAATGACTTGAGACGTACCTCCCTGGACTACATGAAAAGAGACATGGAAGAGCTCTTGCATCATGTGGCCCAGGCAGGTATGACCCTAGCCTTGAGTAGCATCCTGCCTTCGCCCAGAATGATACCACAGTATAAGGACAAAATGATTGACTTCAACAATTCGCTAAGCTTCTGGTGTCATTCAAAGCGGATTCAGTATCTGTCTGCCTGGGAAGACATGATCGACAAAACACGATGCTTTGCCAGAGATGGTCTGCACCTGTCACCCCTGGGATTCATGTTACTGGCTAAAGCTCTTGCCACCCCTATAAGTGCCTTTTTTAGGCAAGGTTCAAAGGATAAAACCACCACCATAACAGATACAAGCATGCAAAATCTGAAGGTAATGCTGCTCAATGCTAGAAGTCTAAACCTCAAAATGCACTCTCTCGAGGCACTCCTAAAAATGGAGAACATCGATATCTGTGCAGTAAATGAGACCTGGTTCAAGGCTCCAGAGAGCACCCCTGCAATACCAGGCTACAACTCTTACCACACTTTTCAGCCACAAAACCAAGACCGAAACACTAAAGGTGGAGAAGTGTCCATATTCACACCTCCAGGCTATTCGCCCAACACAATGTATCTGAAATTCTCCAGGTGCAAGTAACACTAGGTAAGACTGCAATCCAAATTGTAGCTTGCTACAGATCCCCCACCATGCCCCAGGATTCTCACTACACCTTTCTAAACATACTGGAAAATATTAAGATACAACCAAACACCCTAATACTGGGTGATTTTAACTACCCTGCCATTAACTGGGAAAACTACTCGTGTACCAACACCTTTTCCCAGCGGTTCTTGGAATTCATAAATTCCAATGCTCTGGATCAAGTAATCCATTGTCCCACCAGGGGCTCCAATATCCTAGACCTGGTCATTACCAACATGGGAAATAGATGCTCCACACCAGTGGTCACCCCCTCATTGGTCAGGTCTGACCATAAGCAAATCACCCTTGACATCCACATCCCACCCCACCCCCCAAGTAAGGAAACCTCCTTAAAAACCTTCTCCAAAGCCAACTTCAGGCTACTGAAGTCAGAAGTGACAAACTTCATGACACCCATGCAGACAGGATCTGAAAGTTCCACTGCAGAATCCTACACTAAGGCACTGTACGAGCACATCCACTCGTGCATGAATCATGCCATCCCAAATAGAACCAAGATGCTTTTCTCCAAAAAAAAGGAAGCCAATCTGGTGGTCCCCTGCTATAAACAAACTATACAACAGAAGGAAGAAACTGTTGCAGAAAAGAGGAAAATCCCAGGATGCAAAAACTCTCTCACCAGCCACAGCAAGAAGCTGAGAGATCCCTCATAAAACCCTCAAAAGCTAGTTACGAAAATAAAATTGCCAAAGATTCCAAAGACAACCACAAGGCATTCTATAGTTATATCAAGAATCGAAATGGCAATGCTCAGATCTGCTCTGAGCTACAACAGAATGGCATTAAATATACTTATCCCAGGGATATTGCCAATATCCTGGCAGATCGATTTAGTGCCAACTTCACCCCCCTTTCACCCTCTAAAGGGCCCATCTCAAGACAAAAGATTGCCAAATTCTGGTAATCTCGGCCACACAGGTATAAACCACACTCTCCAAAGCTAAGAATACAGCATCCATGGGACCAGATGACATCCCAGGCTGTGTACTACATGAACTACAAAATGAACTGGCACCTCACCCAAGTGTCATGTTTAATCATAGCCTCACCTCAGGCTTCATGCCCACTGAGTGGCACACAGCTACAGTTATCCCACTCCACAAGGGGGGGGATCCACCTTGGATCCCAGGAACTACCGTCCCATCAGTCTGACAAGTCTGATCTGCAAGGGCATGGAACGCATTATTATGGAACTTATAAACAAAGACATTGGCAACCTTCAAACACTGGACCCCACCCAGTTTGGGTTTGTGAAGGGCCAATCTTGTCTCCTGAGTCTTATTGACTTCTTTGAATCAAGTCTCCAGAGCTCTGGACGAGGGTAAGGCGGTCCATGCAGCCTGTCTGGACCTCGCCAAGGGCTTCGACACCATCCCCCCACTCTGGAATCATAGATAAACTTACTAAACTGGGCATAAATCCGTACGTCATTTGATAGGTTACCAACTGGCTTACTGACAGAACCCAGACTGTAAAAGTAGCCGACTCCAAATCCAGCTCCAGACAAGTGACAAGTGGAGTACCTCAGGGTTCAGTCCTGGGACCACTCTTGTTTGGCATCTACTTCTCTGAAGTACAGGCCAACACTAAGGGACTCTGGCTAACAAAGTTTGCAGATAACTGCAAACTGGGAGCCATTATTGAATCCCCAAATGATGTGGATAGTCTACAAAAGGGCCTTACAGAAACAGATGCCTGGTGCCAGAGCCATGGGCTCAAGCTTAATGCCAAGAAATGTATAGTCATCCACTTTGGAAAAAAAACATATACCCATAAATTACCACATAGGTGACAGTACACTAAACATCTGAAGTGTGATGAGAGACTTAGGGACACAGGTGGACAGTGGTCTCACTTTCGATAACCACATGGCCACAACAGTCAGGAAATCCTTCAATGTGGCACACCTCATCACTAAGGGCTTTTCATCCAGAAAAAAAAGAGGTCATTGTCCCACTGTACTCATCCCTCATTAGACCCATTATAGAGTACAACACCATGTTTGGTATGTACCTCACAAGACATCTGCAACAGCTGGAAAGGCCGCAGAAATACCTCACTAAAAGAATCACATGCCTAAAGCAGATGCCCTGTGCTGACCGTCTAAAAAAACTCCAGATATACTCTGTGGCATATCGTCTACTCAGAGGCGATCTCTGCTTAACATACAAGGCCATGTCAAACTCTGAGCTATTGGACATGCTCCACTTAAAAGAAATCCCAATCCCTCAGAGCCACACGCTCCAGGAATCTAAACCTTGTCATCACAATGAATAAAACATGCTGGAGGGATAGGTTCCTGACCCAGAGACTCCCCATACTCTGGAATAGACTGCCCATACATGTCAAGCAGAGCGCCTCCTTGGCCCTCTTCAAAAGGAACCTTGATTGGATGGGAGATAGGAAATTCACCCATGGGATCATGTCAGTCGCCCTGCTAGACAGGGGTCCAGAGAATTAAATATTGTGGGAAGAAATATCCAGGGAATTGTTATGGCTAGGCTTGTATAGGCCCTAGGGTCGATAGCCTGGTACCAACCTATGAACCTATGGTAGGTGGTATGCACTGTTTTACCCTCATTCATGGTCCTAGTGACTTCTTCAAAAAAAAGTCCACCAGATGTAGTTGGTGTGACCTGCCCTTGACAAAATTGAATTGGGTTGGTTCTAATGTTTGGAGGTTTTCTGTCATTAATTAGCAGGTCTGTGGTTATTCTTTCCATGGCCTTATGTATTAGACTAGTCAGACTTGTTGGTCTGTAATTACCCGGATCATTTGATGGTCCCCCTTTGTGCAGTGGGATGACTATTGTTGTCTTCCACTATGTTTGGACAAAGCCAGTCCAGACTATGGTTAATTAGAGATCCTAGTGGGCTTGATATGTCCTGATTCAAGTAGCTTAAGAGGCAACCTGGTATATCATTGATTCCCATTGAAGCTGCATTTTAGCTTTAGAGAGCACAGTTGCAACCTCTTCTTTAGTGATAATTGGCGGGAGAAGGGTGGAGGGTGTTTCTTGGGTGAGAACTGGGGTGATGGGGAGGTGAAATTTGCTGTATCTTCTGGCTTAATAGTTGATGCCATTTACAACTAATTCCGTACACTGTTGGGTGTTCCCCTTAACATAATAGACATAACTGAAAAAATGCCTTTTTGGCTATTTTTGCCTCAAAATGTACTTTCAGAGACTTAAATAGTTCCCTGATAAACTTGTTTAGACTAACATAGGTTCATAGATTAGTACTAAGCTAATTTCCCTTGTGAGCCATTTTAAGCCTAGCCAATTATCTCTTTTGAGACTCAAACTCTGCACCTGGTGTTTGTAAGGCAAACACCTTAACCATTAGGCCACCCTCCCAACCCAAGAGACTTTGTTCTGTTATGCACATTCGCTTGTACTTCTCAATAGGATTTTCTTTCTTTTGTTTGTTTATTTATTTGTTGTTGTTGTACAACCTATTATTTCCAGGGGTCCACCAGGGTGGCTTGTTTTTGCAGTTTACCTGGGCTTATTTCAGTCCGGTACTGCCATTTTTATGCATTTGTTTATATGGTCATAGAGGGCTTTTGTGCATTCCTTTGCATAGGCTTCTGTTTTTTCTAGGTCTGGAGGAACTTGGAAACTAGTTATGCCATCACTTAATAGGAGATAGTTTGCCTTAATAAAGTTCTTAAAGTTTTTGGAGTTAGGTAGATTTGCCTTAATAAAGTTCTTAAAGTTTTTGGAGCAGACTAGAAGTCTTTGGGCCTGCATGTCTGTGTCCATGTATACCTCCTAGTCAATGGACAGATAGTTAAAATCACCCATGAGAATGATATTGAGCTGGATTGTGAGTGATTCTATTAATTTCAAGTATGATGTATGGGTTTCTTGGTTCATGATGGGGGACCCTTTAACTAACAAGAATATGGTAATGGACTTTTCCCATGGTTAGTTCATAGGTAGGTACTCGGCTATCGGCCCGATTGCCTACATAGGCCTAGCCAACAAGGTTCCCTGGCTTACGCCACCCAAGAAAGTTATTTTCCTGTGCCACTGTCGAGCAGAGACACAGAAGTGATCCCTGGGGTGTATTTCCTATTTCCCATCCACTCATCAAGATTTTTCTTGAAGAGTGGTAATGAAGAATTTTGTTTGACATAGATGGGTAACCTGTTCCAGAGTATGGGAAGTCTCTAGGACAGGAATCTATCCCTCCAGCATGTCCTGTTTATTGTGGTGACAAGGTTTAGGTCCCTAGACTGTGTAGCTCAGAGGGATTGGGATTTCTTTAGGTGTAGCATGTCCAACAGCTCTGGGTTTGACATAGCTTTATATGTTAGGCAGAGATCACCTCGGAGTAGGCGATATGCTATGGAGTAAAGCTGGAGTTTTTTGAGACGGTCAGTATAGGGCATCTGTTTGAGGCTAGTAATCCTCTTTGTGAGGTACTTCTGTGGCCTTTCCAGCTGCTGCAGATGTCTTGTGAGGTACATTCCAAAAGGGGCGTTATACTCTATAATGGGTCTAATGAGTGTCGAGTAGAGAGGAACAATGACCTCTTTTTTTCCTGGATGAGAACTTTTTTATGATGAGGTGTGCCACATAGAAGGACTTCCTGACTGAGTTGGTCATGAAGTAGCTCAAGCATGTCCTATTGTTTGTCCAGCCTTGAGGTGTGATTATCCTTTATGTAGATAGATGCACATCCACTTTGTTCATTTAGTTGGAGTGTATGAAAGCTGTTGCAGCTTTGCACAGCTGGAGTGCTTTCAGTGGCTTTGAACCATGTTTTAGTAACTGCACAGACACTGGCATTCTCCAAGGAGAGGAGTGCTTCTAGGGAGTGCAGTTTCTTGCTTAGACTCCTAGCATTGAACAGTAACAGTTCAGCTTGTCCTGAGTAGCTTTCATTTTGGAAGGTTTGTCTGTTTGGCAATGCATAAAAAAGGCACTGTAAGGATCGATAATGTTTTTGTCAATATCTGAAAGCCTAGTCATGACAGATGAAGGCCATTCCTGGCAAAGCAGTGCGGCCTGTCAGCTATGTCTTTCCAGGCTGACAAGTATTGAACCCTTTCAGAATAGCACCAGTAGCTAAGCCAATTGTTAAAGTGGATAATTTTCTGTTGGTATTGTGGCATCATCCTTGGAGACAGTAGATTGCTGCTCAATGCTAGACTTATACCTGCATGTGACACATATTCTGAGAGCTCAGTCATATTTCTCTTCATATAGTCCAAAGATGCATGATTTAGTTTTCTGGCCCTTGACAGGTAACTGTTAACTTCTCCTTATCCAGCCTGGTAAGAAGGACATTGGTGTGTCTCACAACGGAGTCTCCTATGACCAAAATATTGGATGGTGGGGTGTTTAGTTGAGACACAATGAGTTGTGGCTTTATGCGTTGTGATAGGAATTGTTTGTGTGCATAAAGAGTTTCTGAGGACTGCTCCTGAGAGGCCTTTGAGGTTTGGGTAAGTTACATGTAACCACCTCTGCATATGTGGGTCTGTGTGTCTGGTCCTTTGTGTTGCAGTGATTGGTGTGTGTGTGTGTGTGTGTGTGTGTGTGTGTGTGTGTGTGTGTGTGTGCGTGTGCATGTGTGTGTCTGTTGCCGACAACCTGTTTGTTGCTTTTTATGTCTGTATGTCAGTCTGGCCTCCATTGTCAATGTGTAACAACATCTGTCACATTCCGTATTTGTCTGTCTGAGAATTAAGTGATTGTCAGTGTATATAAGGCAATTGCTACATTGTCTCAGGATGCCTTTGTTCACTAAGCTAGATGCAGAGATAGCAGAAAAGTGTCTGTTCATGGTTGCAGGTCCTAATGTGTACTTTGCAAGGAATAAGAGTGGAGGGTGTTTGTAACCGGACGAGGGATGGGTGCTTACTTTGGTATAATTTATTTATTTGACATTTGTTTACTGGGATGGTACGACTGGGCAGAATGGCTATTTTCAGTGGAGGCCCTGGGAGAAATGCTCCAACATAAACTAAAACAGTCACACGTTAAGTCCAGTTGAAAGTTCCAGGCATCACATAATATACATAAAAGTAGTTAAAATTCATATTGGTAGACAAGTATTTACATGCAAGGGATAATATAAACTCGCTAAGAGTTTTACATGTAAGGTTTCCAAGATCTAGGTAGAAATGATGTGTGTGTGTGTGTGTGTGTGTGTGTGTGTGTGTGTGTGTGTGTGTGTGTGTGTGTGTGTGTGTGTGTGTGTGTGTGTGTGTGTGTGTGTGTGTGTGTGTGTGTGTGTGTGTGTGTGTGTATATATGTGTAGATATCAATATATATATATATATATATATAGATAGATATATAGATATAGATATATACTCACATACAAATTGTCTAAGACATTGTTGAAGATCTGTGTTTTGTTGACCAATTATAGTGTGAAACATAGAAAGAGAAGAATTAAAAGGTAGGTGGGAGGAGAGTAAGTGGAAAACGTATATAGAGAAAAGAAAGGTGTTGGGTAAGGCTGGGAAGGGAGGTACTGCGTAAGATGTATTAGGGGTAGGTATGGTGAGTACAGGGGAGTAGAATTTTTAGGAGACATAAAGATGAAGAATGCAAGTTAAGGTTGGGTGGAAGATAGGAATGGGGAGCAGTTAGACAGGTGTGATAAATTAGAGTAGGACACTGAGAGTATTTAAAGTGTATGAAAAATCAACAGAGGAGGTAAGAAAGTTATAGGTGAGAATGCTGCAGTGCAGGAAGAATGGTGTTTAGCCAGGAGATGACATGAGCAGAGCCAGGAGTCAGCTAAGTGAGTGTTGAGTAGATTTTTGAACTGTGAGGGATTTGTAGCAGTTAGGATGTGTTGAGGAATAGAGTCCTAACTCCTAGAGGTACGGTTTGAGTAGAATGAATCCCCAAAGCTGCTATTAGATTTTTTAACTTATAGTAGAAATTTGTTAGAAGATCTGAGGAGCCTTTTATTGGAGTAGGTTTTGAACTGCTGGACACTTATCAGGTTATTATATCATGCTATGGGCAGCTGTAATTTGGGTGAAGGTTAAGAGATTGGGTACTTCTAACCAGTTGAGTTGACATGGAGCAGCTCAGTGGTGGGTTCTGTATGGGTATTTTGTGGCAAATTTGACAATCTGGTTGAAGCAGACTTCTAGTTTAGCTAGGTCTGTTTTCTTCAGGTTGGTGAAGATAGGAGAGATGTAAAGTAAGGCAGAGAGTATGTGAGTCCTAGCAGTAGATTGTCTAGTGGAGTTGGTGAGGTATGGTTTGATTCTATGTAGAGAACCTAGTTTTATGTGAACCTTTTTAATGATTATAGATAGATGTTTATCAAATTTCATATGATCGGTTGTGACCCCAAGTAGTTTTGTGTGAGGTACAGTATTTATCTTGGAATTGTTAGAGGAATAGATAAGAAAGAAAGATAGGCTTTTGGGGGTTTATTATTGGTGAAGAGCATTAGTTTAGTTTTATTGGGATTAAGAATTAATTGAGAGTTAGAGAGCCAAGATTTTACTGCTGAGAAGAAGTGTTGCATTATTTCTTGGAGTTGAGAAAGGGAGGGAGCAGCACAGATGAGTATGAAGTCATTTTCATATTGTAATATAGTGGCTAGGTGGGTTGCAGTATGGAGTTTATTGGTGAAGATACTGAATAAGAGTGGACCTAGGATTGAACCATGTGGAATGTCCTTGGTGACAAGTAACAAGAAAGGAGAGATCATGTTGCCATTAACAGCTTGTTGCCGGTCATACAGGTAGTTAAGAAACCATGCAAGAGCAGATTGGCTTAGTTTTCTAGTTTTAGGTGTGTGAGTTCATTGGGGAGTTTTTGATGGGAGATGGTATCAAATGCTTTGGACATATCTAGGATGATGGAAGATACTAGTTGCCCATTCTTTTTGAATTGGTTGACTGTGTTGGTAAAACTTATAAGGGCAGGAGTGGTACAATGATTGGATCGGAAACCATGTTGGGTATTGGTTAGGCGGTTATTGCAGAATAGGTAGCTCATGATCTGGAAATGAATAGATCTTTGTAGAATTTTGTATAGTGGAGATAAAATTGCTATTGGCTTGTAATCTTTGTAGTGGGATAGTGTAGGATATTTTCCAGATTTTGGGAACATATTGTTCTGTGATAAAGTGGTTGATCAAAATAGAGACAGGATAAGAGATAGCATTGGAAACTAGCTTCAGGTATTCAGTACGTAAATTAGCAGTGAGGGATATGGGTTTATGTTTATTGAGCATTTTTATGGTGCTGGTTTGGACGGACATGAGGGAGAAGGCATCGGTAGTTTCCTCAGTTCTTTATGGTATGGTTAGGGGAGGATTTCTGTTATTTTTGGTTAGTGATACTATGGAGTTAGTAAAATATGTATTAAAATGTGTAACTGTACTGTCCATATTATTTGTAGTGGTTGGGTTTGGATTCAAGGATTGGCCAGGATGTAGTAGTTGTTTCATAGCAGACCAGAATTTTTGAGGATTGTGTTGGTGTTTTTGTTGGAAGACTTTTAAAGTCACCTTTACATAAAAGTAATATAAATTCTACTGTCCACAGTGGCACAAGAAAATGTGGATGTTGTTCACAATGTCAGTGGATTAATAATATTAGTTTTATGATCAAGTGAAGGATGTATATGATTGGTGGCCACTTTTCATGTTATATTAATAATGTGGTGCACCTTTCTCATTGTAATATGTGTCCAGCTTTCTGTGTTGGAAAAACATCCAGGAAATTTAGAAAACATATCTATGGAACATTGCCTAGACATTAAGAACAAAAAACAAAACAATAATGCCCTGTATAGACATTTAGAAACATTTCCCTCTCACAGTTTTCATTTTTTAGTCTTGGAACAAGTTACACAGGACTCTCAGGGACAAATTATGGAAGCCCACCTTGAAAAGGCTGAGTCAAAATGTCCATTAAAATTGGATGCTATGAATAGTCTGGGATTAAATGATACATGTTCAATTGTTCTGCTTTTAAGGTTGAAACATTATGAAGCTTTTTAAATATTGATATATTAGGATGTTTTTAATACATTATTGGTTGTGTGGATTTAAGAAGCCGCAGTGTTGCAGTGGTAGCATTGTCGCCTCACGGCAAGAGGTTCTCCTGTTCGATTCTCGGCTGGAGCACCTTCTGTGTGGAGTCTGCATGTCCTCCCCACGGTTGAGTGGCGTTCGAAAGACATGCGTGAATTGGCATGCCTTCGTTGAAGGTTGGGCGTTGGGCTGGCACCTCGGCATCATAAAAATTGACTGCCAATCATTAGCGGACCAGAGTTCTGCTGTGAAGACCCCTAACCGGGAAAAGCCGAAAGATGAAGAAGGTTGTGTGGATTTAGATTTTATACTTGAAATACTTAGCTTTCATTGTTGAATTTTTTATGTTAGGTGAATACCATTGGTTGATTTTAACATGTAACGTATTAAGTTTCTGTTTAATTGAGATGTGTTAAAGTTTGTTCTGATGAAGTTCTTAGTGTAAGAATGAAAGTGTTTAACCATTAAATGATATTTTTACAGCTTTCAGTGGTTGCTTCCTTGCCAGGTTATTTTTTTCTGTGTTACAAATGTATTAGAACTGTATGTCATGTGTATATCAAACTGATTTGTACATATGTTTGTATTGAAATAGTATTTGTAAAATGCTTGTGTTTGAAATGTGTCCACAGTGTGCCCTACTAGAGAGAACAGAAATGTACATGCACTATTGTAACTGTTTAAATGTATATGTTTTAACAGAGGAACCTGGAAGGTTAACCTCAGTCCGACAAACTTTAGAATGTCTGAAATTAAATCACTTTACGGGCTAGACCATAAAGATGCTATCTCACAGGTTTCAATGCAGCCAGAGACACAAAGTCTGTACCAGGAAGCCTTCTGTATTATCTTTGTGGTGAACTAATTACTACTCTGTTCGCAGGAAGTTATGAAATTATTTTATGACTTCCAGCACCTGCCACTGATCTGAGCAAAAGCCCTTCTGTGTGTATTTTTTACAGGTAGGTGCTAAATCCGGCCAGCTTCCAACAGTGGGGGTTTGCCTGGTAACTAGAAGTCAGATGACCAGAAGTGATGTCATACTGCAAGCTATCCCAGAAGTATTATTTTATATATTATTTTGAGAAGTCTCTTAGTGAGACAGAGCATTCTGTATTCTGTCTTGGGCCTGACAACAAGAAGGACCATTCACCACATCATCTGCCTCGCTCTTTTAAGTAGGGAATTTGGATTCTCTTAGATTCAGTCAGGAATATACTGAAGCTTAGTTTATATATTGTTTTTCTAAATTTGTCTGAGTCTGTCCTTCAGTGTTATTTTAGATATTTCCTGTGATTTTGAACTCTGATGTTATTTTTGTATTATTTATTATTAAGTGGCTGATCGTTGTAGAGATATTTAAGTTTTGAGAGTATTTGCATATTTATTTGGTGACACTGTGTGGGCCACTCCTAATGGCCTTGCTCTTGGACAGATTACCATTTGTATTAATATTAATTTCACTCAGTATATTGGGTACCCTTGTAAGGGCCTTAAAGTAGCTGGTGAGGGGTTCTGGTGGCAATATCTACCTTATAATCTGGGTAAAAAGAGGCATAGCTAGTAAACCTGTGCCAGCCTTTCCCAGGTGTGTGTGTGTGTGTGTGTGTGTGTGTGTGTGTGCGTGCGCATGTATGTGCAAATCAAATCTCAGAGTGTGTGTCGGCTACATGGGCAGGGACAAGAAGCACTGGTTGCACAGAGAGAGAGAGTGTTGGAGGACTTGGCTTGGAACTCTGACTAAAGACTCAACTCTATAGCTGTGCCAGTGGGGAGTCTTATTGGGGATCTGGAGAAAGAGAGAGGAATCAGCCTCTGGACTGACAGTGTTCCCTGTGTGCTCTTAAGGGAATTTGTGCTTGATTGTGCTTTATGCAGAGAGCTGCATCTGGAGATACTGTGTGTGTGTGTGTGTGTGTGTGTGTGTGTGTGTGTGTGTGTGTGTGTGTGTGTGTGTGTGTGTGTGTGTGTGTGTACCTGTTATCCTCCCAGTGAACATTCATCACAGGTGCCAGTGGTGAGAATTGATGATCCTCGATTACTGGCCCAGAGGTGGAGGGAGTCACAGCAGTGTTAAGGTCATTGATAAAAATACTGAAAAGGAGAAGAACAAGAGTGGAATCATGTGGGACTCATAGTGTGATAGGGAGTAGTGGGGAGAGGTCTTGTAGCCACTTCACTGCCTGCTGTTGGCCTGTTAGGTAACTTTGGAACCAAGAGAGAGAGGTGAGGCTGAGCTTGAGGTTTGAGAGAGCTGTTGGGAGTTTGTGGTGGGAAACCATATCAAAGGCTTTAGACATATCAAGAAAGACAGATGAAACTGTTTTCCCTTCATTTCTAAATTGGTTTATGGTATTGGTAAAGCTGAAGACTGCTGTAATACTACTATGGTAGGGTCTGAAGCCATGTTGGGATTTGGTCAGTAGGTTATTGCTAGTGAGATAATGGAGGAGTTGAGAATGTATACACATTTCTAAGAGTTTAGATAATGGGGACATAATTGTGATGGGTCTGTGGTTTGTAAGTTCGGTTTAAATTCCACCTTTTTGTAGGAGTATAATGTAGGAGATTTTCCAGATTAATGGGGCATATGATTTGGCAATAAATCGATTAATCAGTATTGATGCAGGGTATGAAGTGGCTTCAGCTGCAATTTTTAAATACTCCAATGGTAAATTATTTGCTACCATTATGGTAGGTTTAAGTTTTCTTAGTAGTCTTTCTATGGTTTTGGTGGGGATTGGTCAGAATGAGAAAGTTTCACTGTTATTTCTGGTTGTCTTGGGCTGTGTTTTTTTATTGTTAGTTGTTGTTGGTTAGTGATAGAATACTTTCTGTAAAGTATTTGAACTGTTCTGAAATTGACCCTGAGCTGTTACAGAATTTTGGTGGGTTTCTTTGATAGTTAAATTGTACGTTGGTATAGTAATTTTATCTAGTTTGATTTGGTGTTTGGCCTTATTCTTGATTTGTTGATATGCTCAGCGATTAGATTGAGTTTTGTTAGTTTTCCACAAGGCCCATGCTTTGTCTCTTAGCTTAAGGAGAGTTCTTGTTTCTCTAGTCAGCCTTGGGGCATAGTTTGCCTGTACTTGGATTGTTCTGGGAGGTGACAATCTGTTGAGAATGTTAAGGAAAGTATTTTTAAAGTATTCCAGAACATTTGTCTAGGGATAAATACCTAAGAGGAGACCAGTTGCATTTTTTTCAGAGTATTTATCAGATCTTGGTGGTTGAAATTTTTCTTGTTGTGGATCAGGGGATGAATGTTATGTTTTGTAGGGTTGGTGTGTTGCCTGAGGAGATAGGTATGTGTTCACTAAGGTTGTTGGGTATAGAGCCTATGATTTTGATAGTGAGAGGGTTTGTATGTTAAATTCCAGTCTAGGATAGACTGTCTGTTAATATTTTTGTCTATTCTGGTAGGAGTTTGGATTATTTGTGTAAAGCCAAAAAGACTGATATGATTGCTGGGGTTTTCTGAGTTACATGTGATCCAGTCATACCTCTCAACCTGGAAACATCAAAAATCTGGACAAAGGCCCATGAAAAATAGGTACAAATATGTACGCTGATTAACATAAAAGTTACTTACATAATTATGTAACCCCACCCACTCCAGTGGGATTGTGGGATACCAACTTTCAAACACAAGCTGAACAGACAACCAAAATATGGCCCTGTGGCCCAGACCGTGTAGTAAATAACCATTTTTTTTAAATTGTAGTAAAGCAATAATGTTCACTGGGAAGGGAGAAGATGAACCTTAGGATTTTGGTTTTGGTGACTTGCAGTATGTGGATGTTGTGGTAAAAGTAGGGCATTTAATGGTAGGCAATATTCTAATCTTAGCAAACGAATATTGTAGTTTGCTAGGACCTCCAAAACTACTCCATGACCTACTAATCAGTGGCTTAGCTAGAGTTTGTGCCATCCAGGGCTGTCTGAGTTTGCCGCCCTTCCCACCTCACAAAATCATGGTTGAATGGGGCCTCCCATAGAAAGCCCTCCCCCCTGCAGCCATTCCAATGTCCCATTACATGCCTATTTTGCCCCATTTACCATAAACACTGTAATGTGCATACTGCTAAACAAAGCAGTACAGTCTCACAGTGAAAACAGACTTAGCATTAAAGCTTCTCTGCCCTTGAAATTTGCATTCATTGAAACAGCATTGAAATCCACATTCAAAGAAAATGGATCTGGTCAGTGGCAGATAAAGATTACCTTTGGGTTGTTTTCAAATCATAGGCCCCTTGCACATGAAACATACATGTTTGTTTTCTTTGATGCACCTTCCCCACTGTATTAAATTATATTCCTTGTATAATACAGCACACTTGTTAGAGCGAGTTTTAAATTTATTGTTTTTAACATTTTTCCAGTAAGCAATGAAACAAAATGCATGAACCAATAATGACAAAAGTGCTCAATTCAGAACATTTCCATCATAAAAGTCTGCACAAACGTATACAATCCACCAGTATCAGTAAATATGCACAATCTCTGCAGAGGTCAGTCATCTAAATAATCAACATTAAAGAGATCTGTAACTAATGAAGAGATTGCTGCTAGCAAACAACTTTATATTTCATTGTTTCATCTACAAATAAAAGTGCCTGTTGCCCTTGAGGGATAGATTTCCTGTTACATTAAGCTACTAATATTGCAGTAGGGAATGGATGGCAAACTGATAACAGGTTCATAGTTACTAGGTATCTCCACCAAAGAGGACATTCTCAGGACAGCAGCATCCACCCCCTTTAAAAGTACAACACAATACTTCATCAGCAATCCATCTACGTACTGTGGGACCAGAACCCACAGCCTTCTGCATCAAAAGCAAGCATTCTACCTGTTGTGCTGCTAACACAAGCAGACTTCACATAAGCAGCACTAAACTTCTCTCCCCCTGAGGAACTATGCAGCACAATTTAAGAAATCTGGAAAAAGCCCAAAATTTTTTTGGGGGTGGGGGGGGACAAAGGTCCAAAACCAGGGACACATTTTAAACATTGCTTGTACAATCTTAGAAAAGTTGCTACCTGCTAGATTAAAATGTATTAACAATGCCATGCATTTCCTGAAAGATAGCCATTTAAGTTTCAATCTATCATTATTTAGTGAATTCATTTCTCAGCCTCTCAGTAATTTGCTAGAAAACCACATATTTTAAGGGGGACAGTTCAAGGCCAAGGAGCTGGTGTGGGTAGGGAATGTAGGCTCTTGCTACCTGTACCTAAGGTACAGGGTTTGAGCTTGACTTATTCTAACTGGCCAGTATGCTTAATTGGGGCATTTTGCACACACACACTCACACACACACACACACACACACACACACACACACACACACACACACAGGCAGAAATAAGAACTGATTAATTAAGGACTCATTCATAAGACAGAAAAGGTCACTTAAGGTTAATCACATGTTAACAGAGGGGGTGGAGCTAGGAACTAAAATTTCTATTTAAGGAGTAAACTAAAACATTTCAGAGCTTTACCAGAAAGGCTCATCCAGACTCTGCTACACTTTGCTGTGAAGGAAAGGTTAGTTTGCTGTTATTTTTTGTATTTCTGTATTGCCTTTCTATATTTTGAATACTGTAGTTTGTTTTCTTTACCTTGTGTTTTGCTTGCATTCTGTTTAACAGCATATTAAAACTTCAAAAGAGACCACAGCTCTCTCTGTTCTGAGTCAGGCAGAAAAAATACCAGTGTCTTTCTAGTTGCCCGCCTCTTATGTTAATCTGACCATATATCTCATTTCTCTCTACTTTCACTGGCTTATGTGAGTAATCACAAAACCATCACTTTTGAAATCCCACCCCTTCAATTATTTAAATTTATTGGCCATCCTACAGTATTTCATAGTACCAAAATACAAAAGTAACCACCCCTTTCAGTCCATCTTGCTGTTTTAAAAATAGTAACTCTCCACTAAACCTTAACTTTTTAAACAGGTAAAACTCAAGTTACCTACTTTCATATCTAACTTCTCTAGTGCACACTGCAGAGTGCATTCTTTTCAATCTTACCTTTAAGCATCCCTGTTACTAGCACTTTCTCTAATACCTAAAAGATCATCTCTACTTGACTCCAAGTAGACTTTTCTCTATCTGTTAAACCTAGCACTTGCTCCTACAGTACTTATTACCTTGATACGGCACTCTTATAGATAGCACCCCAAAAGGCAAACCCCCATTTCTCGGTCACCACGTCCCCTGGAATCTCTTTTAAAGTTTTTTTGTCTAGTCCTTCTAGCATGTCGAGGGATCAGTTGCTAGTGTCCTCTCCTGCTCAGCTGGTGAACCTGGGAATATTGAGGCAATGTTACAATTGCCTCATGTACACAGACAACCCTCTCCTCCTCCCACAAAACACAAATACATGCGAGAGATGCAACTATACGGCCAAACTGGAGGCTGAGCTCTCTCAACATAGGACTGGCAAGACCAGTCAGGAGGAGAAGGTTACCACACACACTATAGACCCAGTCTCACATAGTACCATCACAACCTCAAATCATACACATAAACACACAAAGACATACTTGGCGGCTCTGATCAAAAATCTACCAAAACAGCAGAGGCCACCAAAGCAGACACCCAAACAACCACCACCTCAGAACACAACACCTGCAACACATAGACCTCACAGTCAGAGTGTCAAACAGTCACAGCCCTTAAGGCCAAACACAGTGCCAGACACACTAGTCATTAGTGACTCCATAGTCAGACACACTGACGTCCCGCTCACCAGACTGAGTAAGGAGAAGGTCACAGTAAGCTGCCTGTCGGGCGCTAGAATCCGCCACATAACGCAAGCACTCAGGTCTCTCAACAGCAGGTACAAATATGACTCAGTCATTGTCCACGCTGGTGTAAACGACCTGAGACGTACCTCCTTGGACTACATGAAAAGAGACATTGAGGAGCTCTCTGATTATGTAGCCCAGGCAGGTATGACCCTGACCTTGAGCAGTATCCTACCTTCACCAAGAATGATGCCACAATACAGAGATAAGATGATCAGCTTTAACAATTGGCTTAAACTCTGGTGTCATTCAAAGGGGATCCAATGTCTGTCTGCCTGGGATGACATGCTGGACAAGCCACGCTGCTTCGCAAGGGACGGCTTGCACCTGTCACCCTGGGATTCCGGATATTGGCAAAGGCTCTTGCCACCCCATAGTGCCTTTTTAGGCAAGGCTCAAATTCTAAACCTACCACCCTAGAACACAAAAAGGAAAAACTAAGGGTAATGCTGCTCAATGCCAGAAGTCTAAATCTCAAAATGCACGCACTCGAGGCCCTTCTCAGTATGGAGAACATCGATGTCTGTGCAGTGACAGAAACCTGGTTCAAGGCTCCGAGAGCACCCCAGCACTATCAGGTTTTACCTCTTATCATGCGTTCCGGCCCCAAAATCCGGACAATACCAAGAAAGGAGGGGGGGTATCCATATTCATCAAAGACACCTACACCTCAAGACTGGTGGCAACGCACGATGCATCGGAGACCATCCAGGTGCAATTAACCATAGGCAAGACTGCTCTGCAAATTGTAGCATGTTACAGGCCACCCTCACAAACTCAGGAACCTCACATGGCCTTCCTGAAAACACTAGAGGGGATAAATGTATCACCAAACACCATCATACTAGGTGACTTCAATTACCCTAATATAGACTGGGAACACTACTCAAGCCCAAACACCCTAGCCCAAAAGTTCCTGGAATTCATAAACTCAAATGCCATGGAACAACTAGTCACCATCCCCACAAGAGGAGAAAACATACTTGATCTCATCATCACGAACATGGGAGCACAATGTTCAACACCGGAGATATACCCCTCACTGGTGAGATCAGATCACAAACTAATCTCGCTGGAGGTCCTCATCCCACCCCCACCTGAAATAAAAAAGACCACAGTAAAGAACTTCTCGAAAGGCGACTTCACACTTCTAAAGACTAGTGTGGTCTCCTTTAAGGCCCCGAGCCGACGGAAAACAGTACTCAAGCCGCTGAATCACTTACAAATGCCTTCTACCAGCACCTGCAGGACTGCATGGATAAGGCAATCCCAAGCAAAACAAAGACTCTTTGTACCAAAGGCAAGCGTCCACTCTGGTGGACCCCAGCCATAAACAAACTCTACAACAAAAGGAGGAAGCTACTACAAGATAGAGCAAAATCCTTAAAAGGTAAGACACCCTTGATCACTATAAGTAAAAACTAAGAGCTCTCATAAAATCATCCAAAGCAAATTTTGAGAGAAAAATAGCTAAAGACTCAAAAGACAATCATAAGGCCTTCTTTAGCTATGTTAGAAACCTGGGAGGAAACTCCCAGATATGCTCAGAACTAGTTCAAAATGATGTGAAGATTACTGATCCTACAGACATTGCCAACATACTGGCTGACAGGTTCAGTGCAAACTCCCTCCCCCAAAAGGAGAGATATCTATACCAAGCGATTGCAGCCCCCAAACATCTCCAACGCCCAAGTGAGAACTGCTCTCTCCAAAGCAAAAACACAGCATCCATGGGACCTGATGGTGTCCCCGGCTGTGTGCTCCACGAACTCAACGAGGAATTAAACCCACAGCTAGGACAGCTGTTTAATCATAGTCTTACCTCTGGATACGCACTCCAGGAGTGGCGCACTGCAACTGTGGTCCCACTTCACAAAGGCGGTGCCTTCACCGACCCTGGAAATTACCGCCCATTAGCTTGACAAGCCTTATCTGCAAAGCCATGGAGAGGATCATAATGGACCTCATAAATAAAGACATAGGGAATTTGCAGACTTTGGATCCATCCCAGTTTGGCTTTGTCAAAGGCAGATCATGCCTTCTAAACTTGGTTGACTTTTTCGAAACAGTCACCAAAGCCATTGATGAGGGAAAGGCAGTCCATACAGCCTACCTCGATCTGGCGAAGGCCTTTGATACAATACCCCACTCGGGTATCATTGAAAAACTCATCAGCTTAAATGTTGACCCATACATCACAAGATGGGTTGCAAACTGGCTGAGTGACAGAACCCACAGGGTCAGAGTTGCTGGCGCCATGTCAGACTCAAAGCCTGTCACAAGTGGTGTACCACAGGGCTCAGTCCTGGGCCCACTCTTGTTTGGCATCTACTTTTCCAAGTACAAGCAAACACAGGAGGGTTATGGCTGACAAAGTTTGCAGATGACTGCAAACTGGGCGCCATAGTAGAAAACACATCTGACACAGATATCCTTCAGAAGGGTCTCACAGAAACGGATAACTGGTGCCAGAGCCATGGCCTAAAGTTAAATGCCAAAAATGCATAGTCATACCCTTCGGGAAAAACAAGGTTACCCCTAGCTACCAAATAGGTGGCAATCCACTGAGTACAGAAGAAGTTATCAGGGACCTGGGGACCCAGGTTGATAGTAGTCTGTCATTCGACACCCATGTAGCTAAAGTAGTTAGGAAGACCTTCTACATTGCCCACCTTATCATGAAGGGATTCTCATCTAGATCAAGGGAGGTCATAGTCTCCCTATACTCATCACTCATCAGACCAATGATTGAGTACAATGCCCCATTCGGAATGTATCTGACCCGACACTTGCAGCAGCTGGAGAGGCCACAAAAGTTCCTCACCAAAAGGATAAAGGGTCTCAAACATCTGTCCTATGCTGCCCGACTGAAAGAACTCCAGCTCTATTCAGTCGCCACCGCTTGCTCAGAGGTGACCTTTGCCTAACATACAAGGCCATGTCAAACCCAGATTTGATGAATATGCTTCACCTCAAAAATCTAGATCCGTCAGAGCCACAAGGGCGGGAGACTTAAACCTCGACACGGCTATTAATAGGACGTGCTGGAGGGATAGATTCATCACCCAAAGACTCCCTATGCTGTGGAATAAAATCCCGGTATATGTGAGGCAGAGCACCTCGCTGGCCTTGTTCAAGAGAAATCTTGACCAATGGATGGGAGATCGCAGATATACCCCAGGGATTACCTCAGTGTCACTGCTCAACAGAGGCACAGCAAAATAATGGGTATAGTTCCCCATACTAAAGGGGTGGCGTAAGCCACAAAACTATGGGCTAGGCTTGTAAATGCCCTCGGGCAGATAGCCTAGTATGAACCTATGAACCTATGAACATACTCACACACACTCACCCTCACACACACGCCTACCCTAAAGCCAGGTGATATGAAACGAGCAGATACAAAACAGAAACGGCAAGTAAATGATCCAGTACATCAGCTGATATGAAAGGAGCAGATACAGTTAAACTAAATGATCCAGCACACAGATAAATGTGCACACTTCTGGGCAGAATATCTTCTGAAACGGCATGAGCTGGAGACTTTAAACCAGCAGATACCGTCTTCCAGTTCAAGATAAAACTGCACACTTCACAGCTAAAGAAGTAAACGAGCCGTGCACAATGGCAGATACTAAAGAAATAAATGAGCACAACAATGGCAGATACTAAAGAAATAAATGAGCCCAACAACCTTCGTCCAGCTCAAGATAAAACTGCACACTTCACACAGCAGCTAAAGAAATAAACGAGCCCAACAACGGTTAATGCCACAGACAGAAATAAATGAGCAGATAGATACCTTCCAGGTGCCAGCGGATAAAACTGCACACTTAGCCAACAGATTATTTATTTAGCTGTATCTTTAAATTAACGAGCAGATAAAACTTGCAGTGCACACTTGCCTGGCAGATAAAATAAAGAAATAAATGAGCAGATAAACTGAAATGGGCCTGAATGGACTTGTAAAATAAATTATGATGAAATTAATTAATTGCACTGTCAGATAACAGTTTTCTTACTTGGAGGCTGACTCTGCAAAATTTTTGCATATCTGCACAATTTGCCGCCATTGCTGTTTATATTCCCTATCTCCCTCCTGCCCAACGGGCAGTAGCTGATGTCATCACGCACACCCCTGTAGGCTGGTGATGACATCAGCCATCAATTTAAAGTGGTAAACTTAAAACTGGTAATACAAAAAAAAAAAAAAAAAGACTGGGAAATTCGGAAATTAAGGGGGCTACTCGGAAATTCTTGGCACCCCAATATTTTGCCCTCAAAACTGGTAAATACCGAGGAATTCAGTAAGGTTGAAAGGTATGGATCCGGTAAATGTTGAAATCATCCATAATGATGGTTTCATGGGTAATTTCATGTGAAATACATTGTAGGATGTGTTCAGTTGTAGGTTTGGGCTTCTTTGTATGTCACACACCACAGCTGCACTGTTTCTAACCCCAAGGTATTCCAGCTACAGATTTTCCCTTAGTAGCACTAGTGTGATCACCTAGTAGTAGTACTCTTAGACCTTCCACCCTTTACCCCCTTATCTCTGTCTCGCCTCTCTCCCTCAGATTCTGACAAATATGGATGGACAGTTTCCTACAGTTTCTCCTGCCACTCTGGTTGATATGGGCATGCTGAGACAGTGTAGCAACTGCCTCATGTACATGAACAACCTTCTACTACTACCACCTAAGAACACAGTTTGTAAGAGATGTAATTACATTAATAACCTAGAGTCTATGCTCTCTCCCTCACAAACCAGTATATATGGCACTGAAAAGGTTGTCAACACAAATGTCACACCTCAAACACCACCCACACCTACATAAGACACACTCACATTATGCGGAGGTCCTCAACAAAAACATATCCAAACAAGAGAGACCTCCGAGGCAAAAACAAATGCGAACTCCACTGCCCATCACCCCACACATAGTCCACACACCTGTGTCTCACAGCCACTAAGGCCTAAACATAAACCCAACTTATTAGTCATAGGAGACTCCATTGTGAGACACAGAGATGTGCCCCTCACCAGGCTGGATAAGGAGAAAGTCATGGTTAGTTGTTTGTCTTGTGCCAGAGTCCGCTATATCACCCATGCACTCAAGTCTTTCAACAACAGGTACTGTTCTGACCCTGTCATAATCCATGTTGGCATGAATGACTTGAGATGTACCTCCCTGGACTATATGAAGAGAGATATGATCAAGCTCGCTGCATATGTGTCCCAGGCAGGTATGTACCTAGCCTTAAGCAGTATTCTACCTTCACCCAGAATAATGCCTCAGTGCAAACAGAAAATTATTGATTTTAACAATTGACTTAGTTACAGGTGTCATTCCAAGGGGAATCTGGTACCTGACAGCCTGTGAAGACATGATCAACAGACCAAGATGCTTTGCCAGAGATGGCCTGCATCTATCTCCCTTGGTCTTCAGGCTTCTGACAAAGGCTGTTACATCTCCCATAGTGTCTTTTTTAGGCAATGCCATGAGGTCAAAACTACCAACATGAAAATTTCATCAAAACGCAAATTGAAGGTCATGCGGCTAAATGCTAGGAGTCTAAACATAAAACTGCATTCATTACAAGCATTCTTAACCTTGGAAGATGCTGACATTTGTGCAGTCACAGAAACCTGGTTCAAAGCTATGGAGAGCACCCCCCCCCAGCTAGAGTCAAACAAAAAACTTCTCCAAAGCTGATTACAACCTCCTGAGGGGTGGTATAAACAGTTTTACAGCCCGCACCCCTTCCATAGGAGCTGGTACATATGTCCAAGCCTACACCAAAGTACTATGCAAGCATTTATGTAGCTGCATGGTATCAGGAATACCCAACAGGATAAAATCATCCTTCTCAAGGAAGAGAAAACCTGTCTGGTGGACATTTGCAATAAATAAACTCGATAATAAAAGGAAAAAAATTGCTGCCCAGGACCAAGGAGCAGGTGCCTAATTGGAAGCAATCTCCTTAGCTTGAACAAGCAAATAACAGCACTAATGAAATCCTCCAAAGCACACTTTGAGTCCAAACTGGTCGCATCTAAATGCAATCATAAGACCTTCTTCACATATGTCCACAATCTCCTGCTCAGAAGTGGCGGTCAAGGGCACCACATACACAAATGCCTTAGATATAGCCAACCTGCTCCAACCTGCTGGCACACAGGTTCAGTAAAAACCTCACCTCTCTGACTTCCCATCAGTAAATCAGGACATCCCCAGGACCTTCCCTCTCCCCTCATCTGTGGGAAGTAAGTCATCACTGCCCTCTGAAAGGCAAAAAATACAGCATCCATGGGATCCAATAATATCCCAGGCTAAATCCTATATGAACTCAGGCAGGAACTTGTAGCATCATTAGGCACCCTATTCAACCAAAGCCTGAGTACTGGCTTCATCACAGCCGAGTGGAGGACAGCCACTGTCATCCATTTACACAAAGGTGGAGCATCCACTGATCCAAGAAGTTATAGGCCCATCAGCCTAACTAGTCTGATCTGCAAGGCCATGGAATGGGTTATCATGGACCTCATTAACAAGGACATTGGCAACCTCCAAACACTCAATCCCACATAGTATGGTTTCATCAAGGGGGGAGTCATGCCTGGTAAATTTGGTTGACTTCTTTGAGGCAGTCATTAAAGCCATGGACGAAGGGAAGATGGTGCACACCACCTACCTTGACCTGGCCAAAGCCTTCGATACTATTCCCCACTCGGGTATAATAGATAAACACTTTCAACTAGGCATCAATTTGTATATTACCAGATGGGTAGCAAACTGGCTCACTGATAGAACCACCTAGTCAAAATAGGGGAAGCTACCTCAAGCAGTAAACCCATAACGAACGGATTACCCCATGGATCGTTCTTGGGGCCTCTGTTGTTTGGGATAAACTTTTCTGAAGGCCAGGCCAAAACCAGTAGGCCATTGCTGACCAAGTCTGCAGATGACTGCAAGCTGGGTGCTGTCATCAATTACACTAGTGATGTGGACATCCTTCAAGAGGGTCTCACCCAAACAAATGACTGGTGCCAGAAACATGGCCTCAAACTGAATGCCAAAAAATGCATCATCATCCACTTTGGGGAGAGTGACATCCCCACAAATTATCACATTAATAACAAGGTCCTAAGCACGCAAGCAGTCATGAGAGACTTGGGCACCTAGATTGATAGCAAACTCTCTTTTGACCACCATGTTGCCTCCATTGTACGGAAAGCTTTCTACATGGCCCATAAGGATAACTCATCCAGGGACAAGGAGGTCATAACATCTCCTGTATTCTTCCCTTGTAAGACCCATTATTGAGTGTAGTGCCCCTTTCGGCATGTACCTCACAAAGCACATGCAGCAGCTGGAGAGACCACAAAGATTCCTCACCAGGAGAATCCAGGGCTTCAGACATCTACCCTATACAGATAGGCTAAAAGCCCTGTCCCTCTACTCAGTCTCATGCAGACTCCTCAGGAGTGACCTCTATCTGGCATTCAAAGCAACCTCATAATTCACCTTGATGAGACTGCTGCATATCCCCAAGTCAAGCTCCACTGGAATAAATTTCACGCATCATCTCAACCTGGTCTGTGACATCAGTAGGGCTTGTTGGCTGGACTGATTTGTGTCATAGAGATTCCCCTTCTGTGGAATAGACTCCCTCTCCACATCAAACAGAGTACCTCATTAACCCTTTTTAAGAGTAACCCAGATAACTGGATGGGGAACAGAAAATACACCCCTGGGATTCCACCTGTGTCCCTGCTGGACAAGGGTCATCGGGTGCTGACTTGTCGGAACATGGGATAAGTTCTTGGCTAGACATATAAGGGCCTCAGGGTCAATAGCCTAGTAACTTCCTATGATCCTGTGAACATTATTGCCTGGTGGAATATATATGCCTATTATAATTATATTCTTGTTGGGGTTGATTTGTAATTTGGCTGCTAGCATCTCGGTATTGTTAAATATAGTTATGTTTAGAACTATTGAGGCTTACTATGGCAACATCTCCACCTTTTTTCTCTTTTCTATCTGACCTAAGTATGTTATAGCCAGGAAGAGTGACTTCATGGTCTGTGATGTGTGGTTTCAACCAAGTCTCTGTTAGAATGGCTATATGTGGAGAGTAAGGAGAGAGGGTAGCATAAAGTTCATGAACCTTGTTAACAATGTTTTTGAGATTTAAGTTCAGAAGTAACAGCTCAAAACCTTTCCTAGGTATATTGAATATATTTTGCATATTATTGCGATTTGAGAGGGGCTGGGAAGGACCTGGGTTAGGGTGGATATTGCCGCTTGTTTTGAGTTTGTTTACTGTGTGTATAAGAGTTTGATACAGTTTGGATTTGAGTTTGTGGTAAGTGAGTGAGAGGTTTTTTCAAGTTTTTTTTTTTTTTTAGGTGGGAGTATGTTATGATTCATTTGTACAAGATATTGGTCTTGAATAAGGCAGGTGATAAATCAGCAAGTAAGCCTTTTTACAGGGTATTGCAGTTGTTACCGAGGTTATCAGTGCTTTCATTCTGTACTTGCATTTGCTTATTACTGAATACCTAGAGACGACTATCTATTTATCTTATACAAGAGTTTAGCACATTATTTATGATTATGTCAGTCTTTATGAATGAAAGTTATGGGTTAAGTCCCAGAAGAGAATAGGGTGAAACTGGGGAGTAGGAGAGAGAGAGCACAGCAAAGTATAATTCATTCCAAAAACATATACCAAAGAGCATTAGATAACAGTGACATAACTTGTATACACAGTAAGCCTTGCAACTAGTGTACTACAGCAGTTAATACACTGAAATTGAATAATAATGTCTCCTGCATTCAACTTGTGTCTAGATATTAGTAGTTTCAGCAAGTTAACTAACAAGTAAACATATGTTTTGCCATGTACTTAGTTATTATGGCAGAGTTAGCACTCACAGTGTGTCCAGAACAACTGCAGTATAATATAGCTTAAATGTATTCATACAGACTGACACAATCGTAAGTAATGTGCTAAACTCTTGCAGAACATAAGTCGTCCCTAGGTATTCAGTCATAAGTAACAGAATGAAAGCACTGATGACCTCGGTAACAACTCTGATACCCTGTAAAAAGGCCTATTTGCTGATTTATCTTCACACCAGCAAGCTATGTAGATTGAGATTGTATGAGATATGAATAGGTAGAATAGGTGTAGAGAAAATGCAATTTACTCTACCTTAGGCAACTCCACTAATAATTTTAGTAAACAAAATCCAGTACTCAGTACAAGCACTTCACTGGAAGAATTTGGGGAGAAAACCATTGTACGGAACACCAGGAAAAGATTTTAAAAGTTGCAGTGCATCATGGGAGCATAACCGTGCGAATAACCTCATTGGCCATGCAGCAGTTCCTCTGCTGGCAGTATGTGGTTGGACCTAGTTCGAACTTGTCCGAGACACTGGAAAAAAAACAAAGCTATTAGTAATCTTTTGAATATTGCATTGTGTTTTGTATGTATGTCTACAAAATGGAAAGCAGTAGAATGCTAAAGAGGAAATAATCTGGACAAAAATGAGAAAATACTGCAATCGGGGAAGTAATTAAGCTTCTTGCAGTAGCTGCTGCTGGATATGACTTCTTAGATTTAATAAAAAAGCAAACTGAGAACAAGACTGAAATAGTCTGCAAAGTGCAGAATAATTAAAGCTGACAAGGTGTCTAGATAGAAGTGAGGAAAATGCCCAACAGGTATACACACCTTTATATGTACAGAATCATTACAAATTACAGGAAAAGTGAGTAACAGCGAAGACAGTTTGCTAAGGGGAAGGTCAAGGGGAGTTTCACGGTGGCATGCTGTAGCTGCTGCTGGGTAGTGCAACTACTGGAAATAACATTTTAATTTTACACATATATTAATTAAAGTTTTGTGGACAGTAGTAGGAACCGCGTGGGTGTCTCTTGTGAGAAATGCCTCTTTCAGTCAGGTGAGGACCATTTAGAGAATATGCAGAGACTGGACTTAGGACATTAATTAACTTGTTGTGGACAGCAGCAGGAACTATGTGGGTGCCACTTGTGGGAAAAGCCATTTTCAATCAGGCGAGGACCTTTTAGAGCATTTGCAGAGACTGGACTTAGGACTTTAGGCAACTCCAGTAATAATTTTAGTAAACAAAATCCAGTAGTCAGTATTAGCATATTACCTGACAAGTCTAGAAGGAATAAAATCTGCGATAATCTGCAGCTGACCTATTCAGCAAAGCTGCCCAGTGCTCAAACCAGATGTATTTTGAGCAGCAATAGTCCTGGGTGCTTATGTAATGTAATTAGATCTAAATAGTGCTAACTAAATGTGTTGCTGCTCACTATGCAAGTTAGCTGCGCTGTGAGTAACACAGGACTAAGGTAAAGTTCTGAGGTAGTTTTTATAGGAACAAGCAGCTTTGGGCAAACTCTAGGCTTATATATGATGAGAAGAAAGCAAGTTTTGCACTATGTCCTAAGACCAGTTAGGTAAGCACACATGAGCTTTCTACCAGCACTTCCCAGCTCAGATAGGTGAAATCTGCCCTCTCCTGCCACGATTGCAGACTTTACAACTGGTTTGCAGCCCAAGCATTAAAGAATCACAAATTGATGTCTAATATTAGCTAGAAATCATTGGATACAATGTATTTAAATGCAGAACAGTAGCCCTTACAACACTTAGAAAATGTAATTTTTAAACTTTAAAGTGCAGAAAACAATATAGCACAGAAATTTTCACAGTATAATGAAAACAATTTAAGCAAGTGCAAAATGATACTTAATTTCATTTATCTTGCCAAGGATGGCTTCAGATGTTTGCATAATCTCTCAAAGTCACTGGCATAGTTGCCAAATGATGACCATCCATCCTCAACTCCTTTTCCCATTTTGCACATGGGGTCAAGGTGTCAGTTCTGCAGTGACAATCATCTTGAGCCGCGGTTTACACCGCAAGTTGGACATCCCTGATGACCATCTTTTGATAAATGAACCAAGAGTCCTGCAAACACAACACTTACATCTGATCAGAAAAAAGCATGTTTTACACTAACTATGCCCTAAGCCAATCAGATAAGCACACAATCAGCTTTCTACCAGGAGTTCCAAGCTAAGATAGGTGAAGTCAGTCCTCTCCTGCCACAAGACTGCAGACTTTGACCCTCTTAATGTAAAACAACTGGTTTGGAGCCCAACTGTTAAGGAACCACAAACAGATGTTTAATGCTAGCTAAAATCACTGGATACAGTGTATTTAAATGCAGAACAACATTAATTTTTTGACCAATAAGAACTATGAAACTGTAAAGTCAGGCATCACTTACTGTCTGTAATCCTGAATGATTTACCAGCAAATCAAATATTTTATAAGGGACAGGGCATAAATGTGAGGTGAAATCAGGGACAGTGACACGGGAATGCATTACTCCTTATGACGGCTAAAGAACAGTAACTGGTCTGTTGTGGTAGTCAGTGCTAGTGTCACACAATGTGCTGCTATTTGCTGAAATTATTTATTTATTTATTTTACATTTGTTAACCGGGTAGAGTCCGGCTAGGTAAGTAGCCCATTTTCAGCAGAGACCCGGGGAGAAAAGCTCCACAACAATAGTACAAAAAGATTACAAAATTTTAAAAAGATTTACAAACAATCTACAAAAATGTTTAACAGTTGCCAACAATCACAATTTACAAAAAAGGAATGTAAAAACAGAAAACATTACAGTTCCTAAGCCTTAATGCAGACAGTAATATGAAGCTCATTAGATATATAACTAAAATAAACCATTGTGGCATTTTCATTTGGTAGAAGTAAGACAAGATAGCAGAAAATAAATATTTGATTGATGGCATGAGAAATTATTTTATATTATTACAGGAGCATAGCCATTGTTGAGTAAAGTATTCCTTTAGGAGTTGTTTGACACTATGACTTTCTGTGTTTTCTAGGATATTCTGGGGTAATAGGTTCCACTGTTTGGCTACTTTGAAGGATAGAGAGAGTCACCAAAGTAATTATGGGACTTAGTTACCTTAAGAATAAGATTACCAGATGATCTAAGGGTCCTGGGGTTGGTATTTAGTTGCACTAGATTGGAGAGTGCAGGGCAGTTTTCAGGTTTTGGATAATTGAGTGGGCATTGGTGAACTGATTGAGTAATAACAGATTGAGAAATTCAAGCCAGTTTAGTTTTTGCATTGCAAGGCAATGATGGGTCCTGCTGGGTATATTAGCAGGAATCAAGTATATGTAAATCAGACCTGCACAGGTTAGTGAAAAGTTGAGAACAGTAGAAGAGTAAATAGGAGGTGGGATCTGGCCGTGGCTAGTCTGGCATTTTGAGTAAAGTTTGGCCCTATATAGAGCATCATGTTTGATGTGAACTTTCTTAATTGTGAGTGATATGTGTTTGTTGAATGTTAGGTTGTTGTCTGTTGTGACACCAAGTAGTTTTGTTTAGTTAACTCGTTCTATTATAGTGCCATTAGTGGACTAGATAGAGAGAGGAGGTGGTTTCGCTTTGGATTTCCTGTTGGAGAAGATCATTAATTTTAATTAATTAGTTTAAAACTAACATTGTGACATATGCTTTTGTTTTTCTGTAGGCCCGTGTGTGTGTGTGTGTGTGTGTGTGTGTGCGTGTGTGTAAGAGTAACAAGCTGGCTATAATTCCTTATACCTTCTATCACAAACATCATTATCATTATTCTTGTTTATGTTGGGGGGGGGCTAACAAGTTGGCCATAAATATTTTCAATTGACATCACATACATAGACCTGACGGATAATAGATGGCTATGTTTGGTGGCTGGCAGGAATAGAATGTGTGTGAAAGTAAATATTCATAGTCACAGTGGCAGAGTAAGTAGCATTCCCATTTCACAGTGCTTTGCTCTGGTTGGTATCTTGGCTATGGCTTTTATATGTGGAGTCTGGATGCACTCCCTGTTTCTTTCCATGTACTCTGGTTTCTTTGAGCACCTCCGGATATACAGTATGTGAATTGGCATTCTTCCAGTTTTCCTGAAGTTGTACATGCAGTGTGTATGTGTGTGTATGTAAAATAGCACCAATTTTCATCTGTGCACACACATAGCAGTGCTGGGCACATACTTAACTGTTTTGGGTAGCTGTAAAAACTGTAAATGGTAAGTTGTCTATCTTGCCTTCGTTTCTTGCTTGTTGGGATCGGAGCCGACCCTCGGCTCTGACTCAGCCATCTACTATAGCTCGAGAGCTGTTTACTGGCTCGAGGCTACCCCTTATCCCATGATGCCTAGCGCTAGCTACCCAGATCTCGTTTGCTGCTTCAGCTGCGAGGTTCGTTGTTACTGGCTCAGGCAAGTTTTTATTATACTACTTTTCTATCAGATTAGGGTTCCTTTTTTGATAGTTTATAGTTTTCAACATAGTCATTAATTTGTTTGTTGTAGTATTAGTGTAATTGTAGTTTTCCCTTAGAACTCGTTTAAATTAGAGAGTTCTCCCCCCCACCTTTTTCGTATCCCTTTTGTAGGTAGCGTTTTTTAGTTACGTCTTTCTCTTTTCACCTCATAGGTAGCCGTTTAAGTTACCGGCTTCCTAGTTTAAAAAAAAAAAAAAAAAACTTCTTAACTGTAGTTTATTATGTTTTTGTTAGGTTAGTGTCTGTAGTTTTTTACTGTTCGGCTCTTTGGCCAAAACTTTCAGTGTAAGGTAGTATTTCTCTAGCTGGATATGTCTAAAGAATCCAAGTTGTCTGGATTCAAGAAGTGTGACTCATGCTGTCAGAAAATGTCTCTGACAGATGGGCACACTTCTTGCATCTATTGCTTAGGCACAGTGCACCTGCAGGACTCTTGTTCTGTAGGCCATGCATTCAGCCCAAGGGTTCTGCAGGAGTGCAAAAATAAGCTTATCTTAAGGGGTCTTCTTAAGCCCCAGGATTCACCGGCCAAGGCTCAGCCGGTGAAATCTCCTAAACCGACCAGATCATCTGTTCCCAGCTCGGAGCCATCATTGGCCCAAACATTACCTACTACTTCGGTTCCGGCTGGAACTGAGGAGGCTGCCTCCCAGTCGGCTCCACCAGTATCTTCGGAGCAATCTCGGACCCACAAGAGACCGAGGTCCCCTTCTCTAGAGTCAATACATTCGGCCCTTCAGTCTCCCCTGTTGCAGAGTGACCGTAGACACAGATCCTCTCACTCCTCTTGGTCCTCTAGACTCTCGGACCACGACATGGAGAGAGTGGTCAGTAGGTTGTTGAAGTCGCAGGCACTGGCCAAAATGTTATCCAGCCCTCCTCAACAGGTGTCGGCTCTGTCCGCTTCCATCGATGTTCCTCCTCCGACTCCTCTGAGCTTGGAGCCGGAGTTTGTTGGGGTTCGAATCGTGGAACTGTCGGCACTGATAACGCATGGATGCGGCTGTGTAATTTTGCAGAGCCCTTTAGAGTGTCATTCACCAGCACCCCATTTGACGGTTCATTTCTCTTTGGACCACAGGTGAAGGACACTCTCAGTAGGTATGAACAGGAAGGCAAGACTCTCTCTGTGGAGTTCATTTTCCACTCCTTCCAGACCATATCCCAAAGGTCAGAAGAGTGGAAAAATGTGGTTTTGGAAATCCCAGGGAGCCACGCCTGATACTCGTAGTGATTTTTCCTCCAGGGGCAAAGGAGGAAACAACAACAACTGATGCTGCCCTCGAGCAGAGGGGGTCCGCAGAACCAGGGCAGCAGAGAATCTTTCTCTGACAAGCCCTTCCAGCATCCCTGAAGGGTTGCCTGTCTGCCTGCCTCTGGAGGCAGTCGGGGGAAGACTTTCACTGTACCCAAAAGCCTGGCAAGACATTATGCGAGACAAATGGGTACACTCAGTCATATCCGGAGGCTATGTAATTCCCTTCTTCCAATCCCACCTACCGTCAAGCAAATCCCCTCCAGATGTTCCACACAATCTGAGGGCCCAAGCAGTCATAGAAATTTCAAGACTGCTAGAAAAAAAGAGTCATCCAGGAAGTCCCGGCAGACCAACTCGGATCCGGAACTTACTCAAGGATGTCCTTCATGGATGCATCTGCAGTCATAACAAGTGGGTTGTCAGAAAAAGTTAACAATTGTTTAACCTTGTCTGCCTCAGAAATTTTACACTTATCAGACACCATCCGCCTCTCAGCCCTGAGCCAGTGTCTTCTGATGATTCTGCTCATGAACCCTTTTCCAATTTCGAAGATTCTGATGCTGAAGAATCCATTCCAGCTGCTTCCCCACCAGAAGAAAGAACAGTTCCAATGGCAGCAACAGGATTTTTGACTTAGGACTTTTCTGCACCTACCACAGCATCTGTGGTGGATGATGCTTTCAATGATGTTTGCTCAGCCCCTGCCAAACCAGACAGATTTTACAGGGTGCCAGATACTCATCACCACCTTTACAAGGCTCCTCTTGCAGACCAGAAAAAACTATTCCAGGGGGTCAAAAGCAGTAGTCCGCAACCAGCTAAAAACCCTATTCCTTCTGAAAGGGAAGCAAGGTCACTAGACAGATGGGGTAAAAGGTCTACACTTCAGCTACTCTCTCTCTCAGCAGCTTAAACTGTCAGTTTTTCACATGATACAATACCAAGAGTTTATGCTTGATCAGTTAACTAAAAGCTAACTACTGATGAATCTCTTGATAAGAAATATGTATTAGAGATGGTAAACATACATACACAACAGGGCAAACTATTTCCTTAAAATGGCTTAATGATGCACTGGAGGCTTCATTAGAGATCAGCCATGATCAGCACAGTAGTAAGAAGACATGCATGGCTAAAGAACTATTTTACCGGATCAAGGTAAAAAGCTGCTAGATGCTCTATGCTCTGGAGACAACAAAGTTTGTTTGGTACACCTGCCAGGCAGGTTAGAAAAAAAATGGAAAAAGCAAAAAAAATTCAAACTGTTAAAAAGATTTCTGCAGGGTCCAACCCCAAGGTTTAGCAGTTGGTCCTTTCCTGACTCCAGAGGCAAAACCAATCCAGAGAGAGGTGCCACAGAGGAGGCGACAGTGGCAGGGTAACAACAGAGGCACAGACACAGCCACTGCCACTACATCAGCACAACCACAGTGACTTAATCCTAACAAATAGCAGCTCCTCTAGGCGGAAAGTTAACCTTATTTTCAAAGAACTGGCACTACATAACAAAAGACAAGTGGATTTTTACAAACCATAGATCAAGGTACCGGTTTCACTTCCACACTTTACCAGTCAAAAGAGGAATGCCAAATCTACCTCCAAATCAAAAACAGAGGCTCTACCAGATAATGGAGTTAGCAAACATGAGAGCTGTGGAAAGAGTGCCAACAGCAGAACAAGGAAAGGGGTTCTACCCAGACTATTCCTAGTTCCAAGAAAGGAAAATGTCCACCTTAAATACATACATCATTGTCCCAAAATTCAAAATGCTGACCCTACAGCAACTTCTTCCCATGCTGGGCAAGGAGTCTTGGCTGGTAACTCTAGATCTCAAGGAGGCATACCTGCTCTGCAGAAGATACCTCAGATTTCTTGCAGGATCAGAGCACTATCAATTCTCAGCATTGCCCTTTGGCTTATCTAAGAGTATTCACAAAATGCCTGGCATCAGTAATATACCTGGACGACTGCCTGCTACAAGGGACAACAAAAGCAAGCTGGCAACAGATTTACAAAGGGTCATTTACTTGCTACAAGGACTGGGATACACAGTCAATTTACAAAAGTCAAGGCTGATACCATCCCAAACAAGGACATTCTTGAATTGGACACAGTACAACAAATGGCATTCCTGACTGGCACTAACAAAACTGAACAAGTTAACAGCATACAGGCCTTGGGCTTCATGGCATCATGCATAATCTTGGGCCCATTTGCCAGACTACGTATGAGGAAACTACAGTGGTACCTAAAGAATTTATGGTCCCAACACAGACACAGCCTAGAAACAGAAATCCCACTAATTCCATGCTTAAACAGGAGTTCCTATGGTGGGCTCAGGCATGCCAGTCAAACCCAGGCCTGCCCTTCCGCAGATGTCAACCAAGCCAGACCATCACAACAGACGCTTCAGATCTAGGATGGGGGACAAATGCGTGCAAGGATTGTGGACACAGGATCAAATTCACCTGCACATCAATCTAAAAGAAATGCTGGCAGTAAACTGGCAATCCAAAAGTTCAAACCTTTCCTCAAAGAGGGCCAGTTGATGATAAGGACAGACAACACCACAGTCATGTGGTACATCAACAAACAGGGAGGCACTCATTCATACCCCTATGCAGAATGACCTTGAGCTGTGGACCCTGGCACTCAGCTACAACATTCAGTTACAGGCAATATTTGTACCGGGAAAGACAATACTCTAGCAGACATACTAAGCAGAACCACGCTGCACCGGACATCTTCAAGACCATCTCAAAGAAATGGGGAATGCCACAGATAGACCTATTCGCATCACCTCTCAATCACCAGCTCGAAAATTCTGCGAGGACATTCCACCCACTAGCATGGAAAGTGGACTCACTCTCCTTCAACTGGAAAGGCCTAACAGCATATGCATTTCCTCCTCTTCCTCTGATACACAAGGTACTACTAAAAATCAAGGAAGAACGTCCAAGGATAATCCTGATAACCCCAAACTGGCCAAGACAACACTGGTATCCACTACTGAAGAGCATGTCTCGAACAACATGTGGTAATACCCCTGATGCCTTTGATGTTAACTCAGAACAACTACAGCATCATACATCCAAACCTAAAAACGCTGCAACTGACTGCATGGAACATCACATAGCAGCAGCTAATCCAGAACTTTCCCAAAGAGTTAAAGACATTATTCTTGAAGCACGCACCTTCAACAAGAAAGAACTATGCTGGAAAATGGAAAAGGTTTGGGAGTACCGAAGAGGAAAAGATGTGTCAAACATAGATATGCCTAACATTCTGGAGTATCTGGCGAACTTCTTCATTCAGGCCTGTCCTACTCCTCCATCAAGATACATGCATCAGCTATTTCAGCAGAATACAGCTTTGATCCTCCTGTCCCTTTGCTCAGGCAGTTCCTCAGAGGAATAAAGAATGTAAAACCTCCCAGGAAACCACCATTACCAGCTTGGGACTTAAACTTTGTGCTAGAAAAGTTGACACTAGCAGAACCAGCAGCAACAGCAGACCTACAACACCTGTCATGGAAAACTGCTTTCCTACTGGCAATTACTTCAGCAAGGAGGGTTTCAGAACTACAGGCCTTAATGGCAGTGCAACCTTCCTAATCTTCCACCAAGATAGAGTGTCCTTGAGGACTAATCCTACATTGGTGGTATCCAGAGTATCTTAAACCAGGCAATCCACACCTTCCTTCTTTCCCAACCCACAAAACAGAGGGAAAGAATACTGCATACTACTTGGACAGAACAAAAATAGCAGAAAGACTGACCAACTTTTGTAGCCTATGCAACAGGAAGGGAAGGAAAAGCTATTTCAAACAGACAATCTCCAAATGGATAGGAAATTGCATACGATACTGTTACTCCTTCCATGGAAAACCAATTCCACAGAACATAAGACCTCATTCTACAAGGGCAACAGCCACTACCACAGCCTTCTGGCAACCAAAGACATTATTGAGGCGGCTACTTGGACCTCCGTGCATACATTTGCCAAGCATTATAATTTGCCTCTTTATTCCAGATCCCGAGCAGGGTTTGCCACTGCTGTACTGCAAGGGATCTTAAACACACCATAATCTACCTTTATCCTCCTCCCTAGTTGGCTATGGTATTCTACCGACTGCAGATGCATCCATGAAGGACATAGTACAGTTTTGTACCTACCATAAATGTAGATGTCCGAACTGGATAGCATCTGCAGTCATCCTCCTTCCCCTGTGGTACTCCTAGGGTGTTTACCCTCCTAATAGCTAGCTGTTGGGGGAGTCTTTTATGGTGTATTTGTTTGTATATATGTACATATATGCTTATTGTTGTGTTTACCTCTATCTATTTGGAAACATTGGCATCTATCCAAATTTTACCCTGCAAGAGGGCTACTGGCATCTGGGGCAAGAAACACTGAGGAAAATGCCAGCAGAGATGACGCCGGGTGGACTGCAGGGCTGCCTGACGACAGACAACCCACTTGTTATGACTGCAGATGCTATCCAGTTCGGACATCTACATTTATGGTAGGTACAAAACTGTACTTTCTTTTTGGTACCAAAAAAGACAGGGGACTGGAGTCCAATTTTGGATCTCAGCAGACTAAACAAGTCTGTTCAAAGGACAAGGTTTCGGATGGTCATGCTACAGTCTATTCTACCCTTTTTGGGTCAGGACAATTAGATGTGCACGATAGATCTCCCGGATGCGTACTATCACATCAAGATGGACAGGCGTTCCAGGAGATTCCTTCGCTTCCAGCTGGGATTCAGTCATTATCGGTTCAGAGCTCTGCCCTTTGGTCTCACCACAGCCCCCAGGGTGTTCATCAAATGTATGGCAGTGGTCACGGCTCACCTGAGGCATCAAGGATTCCAGGTGTTTCCTTATCTAGACAACTGGCTCCTTACTGCTACTACCAGGCATCAACTCCTTCAAGCCAGGGACTATACAATCACAATTTGTGCCCAGTTAGGCATTACTATAAATTTAGAAAAATCTGCCTTGTTGCCCTGTCAATCTATTACCTATATAGGAGCAGATCTAGATACAAAAAGTATGTCCGCAAGGCTATCGCTGGACAGGGTGGCCACGATTCGGCAGCAAGTTCATATCCTCATTCAATGTGCAAAAGGGTGCAAGTCAGGTTGGTCCTTCAAACTCTGGGTTCTATGGTGGCAGCAATTCTTCTGATACCTCTGGCCTGTTTTCACATGAGAATCCTTCAGTGGCTTCTCTTCACACAGTGGTCCTTTCAACAGCTCCCCATGTCTCACATGATCATGATTACAGAAACTTGCAAAAGACACCTTTCCTTGTGGATGGTCTCCCCACTAGTGTCTCAGGGCAAACCATTCATCAAACCCCCTCCAGTTGCCACAGTGACCATGGATGCCTCACTGATAGGGTGGGGGAGGCATTATCAGGTCAGGACAGTCCAATGCACTTGGCATCCTCACGAGTACCATCTGCACATAAATGTCTTGGAGATGAGAGCCGTGCTACTAGCGTTGCAAGCACTTCAGGACTCCCTCCCTCCTGGGATCATTGCAATTCAAACGGACAACATTTCAGTAGTGTGGTACATAACAAGCAGGGCGGAACCAGGTCCTACCCCATATGTCGAGAACAGACTCTGGCAGTGGGCGATTTCCTCCCAATGATTTCTCATTACGACACACATCCCTGAGAAGTCCAACATCATTGCAGACAGGCTCAGCAGAGCTATTCTCATGCCTCACGAGTGGTCTCTGAATCAGGTAGTTGCAGATCTGATCTTCCGCAAATGGGGACAGCCTTGCTGCGATCTGTTTGCAACCCCCTTCAGCACCAAATGCAGCAACTATTTCTCCCTTTTACCGCTTCCCGGTCAGCCTCCCAGAGATGCTCTAGTCCACGATTGGCCTCAGGGACTTCTTTATGCCTTCCTGCCTTTCCCTCTTATACCCAAACTCATACATAAAGTGATATCGTTGGGTTGCAAAATGATCCTCATTGCTCCCTACTGGCCTCGACAGATTTGCTTTCCTTTCCTGCACCGTTACCTCCTCGAGCAGCCCTGGACCCTGGATCCTATTCCAGACCTGCTAATTCATCAATCAGGAGAGCTGCATCGATCCCTCCAAACACTCCAGCTCACAGCTTGGTTGATCCCATTCCAGCCCTAGCCAGGCTTTTCAACATTTCCCCGGCTGTGCGTGAAATTATTGTCTCCTCTCACAAATCAGCTACTAGGAAGATGTATACTAGCAAATGGAAATGTTTCTCTTATTGGGCAGAGGCTAGGAACATAGATCCCTTTTCAGCTCCAGTTCACGAGATCTTGGAGTTCCTAACTGAGCTTTTTCACTCTGGGTCCGCTTCTGCCACAATCAGGGTCCAACTAGCGGCCATCTCTAACTATCATGTTGGTTTTTCTAAACTAAATATCATGTCTCATAAGCTGTGTAAAGTTTTTCTCAGGGACTACTCTCCTTAGGCCCCCCAGTGAGAGATCCCCCTCCTCCTGGGGACCTTAATTTGGTACTAACCTCCTTGATTATGCCCCCTTTTGAACCGGCAGCTTCCTGCTCCCTTAAGTTTCTATCTTGGAAAACTCTCTTTCTAGTAGTTATTACCTCAGCCAGATGTGTATCAGAACTTCAAGCACTAAGCGTTCGTTCTCACAAGGATAGAGTTGCTCTGAGAACTAACCCATCCTTCCTCCCTAAAGTGTGCTCAGAAAATAATCTAAACCAATCCATAGACCTTCCAGTGTTCTTCCCTAACTACACCAACAAGGCAGAATACAAGTTACACCTTTTGGATGTTCATAGACAACTGCGTTTTTACCTGCATAGAACGAAGGATATAAGAAAGTCGGATCAACTTTTCCTTTCCTATGCTAGGGGCAAACAGGGTCTTCCAGTTTCCAAAGTGACTCTGTCCAAGTGGTTGTCTCACATTATTACCTTCATCTATCAGCTAAGAAACAAACAAAAAACAAAGAATTGTCTACCAAACTGAAAGGTCATTCTACTAGGGCTTTGGCCACTTCTGTAGCCTTCCAGTCTAGGTTGCCCATGGACTCTATTTGTGCCGCTGCCACATGGGCAAATCCTAATACCTTTATTTCTCATTACAAGTTAGACATGGTCTCCAAAAATAGAGCTAACTTTGGTTCCACTGTTCTGAAGAGTCTGTTCCAATGAGCCGCCCAGGATCGTAGGTGCTAGGGACGCTGTCCCAACAAGCAAGAAACGAAGGCGAGATAGACAACTTAACATAAAGAAGTTATGTACCTACCATAACGTTCCATGTTAGTTGTCTTCATCTCGCCTTCTTTCTTGCGTCCCCCCTCCATCCCCCTGTCCTATTGGACCGAGAGGAATTTAGGCTTCACCGGCTGAGTATTTTCTGGTTTGTTTCCTCTACTGACTTGGAGAGTATAACAGGTATGCCCAACCTGTTAGTTTGGTCAGGTTATTCTTGCTATGTCTGGGGTTAGCTATTACAAACGAGATCTGGGTAGCTAGCGCTAGGCATCATGGGATAAGGTGTAACCTCGAGCCAGTAAACAGCTCTCGAGCTATAGAAGATGGCCGAGTCGGAGCCGAGGGTCAGCTTCGATCCCAACAAGCAAGAAAGAAGGCGAGATGAAGACAACTAACATGGAACGTTATGGTAGGTAGATAACTTCTTTTTAACAAGTAGTTACCTTTCAAAAATAAGACATAAAATGCATCATAGAACACTCAGACCTTTGCTGTGTAAGTAGATTTTGACATGAGCATAGTGGTGGACTCTGCCCAAAACCTCACCCATTCTAAAATCAGTCCTATTCAGAAATGTGCGCAGAAAGTTGCAGTAGCTTGTGTGGGGGGCTGAGGATGGTTTAGTCATTAATATTTTAATTTTTCTCACAGTCAAACCTCAGAGGTATGCACAGGAGGCCATTGTATGTTGTGTTGGGGCTGGAGATCATGCCGTAATTGTTTCTATACTTTTCTTACAGATCTCAGAGGTGTTCAAAGAAACTTTCTATTGCTTGTGTAAGGGTAGCATACTATCTAGGAGCAACAAATTGGAATACTTTATTATTATAATTTTTTTCACTTTCCTCAGACACATATACATGTGACTGCCTTTTGGAGGTACAATTGAGAAGTATGGAGACAGGCTATGTATGTATATGACAGAAGTCATTTTAAATAAATGACTGTGGCCATTTATACATCTGCTTTCATCTGAATCTAACATCAGAGGGATGCAGAGACATTGATTATCTTCTGTTAGGAGGTAGGGAAGCAGGCATTATTCACAGATAGGATTTGTGTCTTCTCAAACATTTGATCTGAAATTGTTGTCTTCATTTGGACTTCAACTTGTGGGTTCCTGGATCCATCTCGGATCCCACTCGGCCGCATATCCAGCATCTGATCCAAGCTCAAAGCTCCTCCCCTTACTCATAATGCTCTTGTCTCCTTCCTCCCTTTAGATCTCGTTTGCCCCGCTTCATGTCCGCATCATGATCTGTGCTCTCTGCTGTAAAGGTTTGTGGTAAGTGACTATTTTGATAAAAATTTCCTCATTTCGTCAATTTCTGTGCTATTCTACCTCCCCTTGCTCTCTTCTGTCAGTAAAAAAAAAAAAAATTCCCTCTATCTTTCCTTTGTGTGTTTGGACTGTGTGAGTGTGTACTGGGCCTTAGGTTGGGACAGTGTCCGAAAGTCCCAAACCCAGCTTCAGAAAATGTACAGAGTGTGACCACAAGATCTCCCCAGCTGATGGGCACACTCTGTGTGTTGTTTGTCTTAGGGGAGCCCATCTTCAGACCTGTTCCATCTGTGCCAGGTTTAATCCCTGAGCACTGATGGACAGGAGGAACAAGCTTATCCTCAAGGGCCTTCTTCCCTCTTCCTCTTCCGGGACTCAAGACCCTGCTGCCCCGGCGTCTGGCCCGGTCTCCTCCCCGGCCTCTGGGACTCAAACTCCCGCTAAGAGGACTGGGGATGGAGACAAATCATTCAAGAGGAGTAGGGCCAAAGAAGTGATCCCCAAGTTGCTTAGCTTCAGCCTGCCCACCAGCCAAAGTTAGGTCGGCTCCGAGGCCAGAGTCTCCCCAACTCTGTTCTGCTCATTTCTCTCCAGAACCTGAGGAGCTCCAGACCCAGTTACCAGCTCAGGCTTCTCCTCACTGCCCCTCCATGCCAATGTTGGTTGCCTCTTCCTCCCGCTCCACCCATAGCCTTAGCGAAGCGGAGATGGGTAGGATGATGCAGAGGTTCATCTGTGCCCAGAGACAGATGGGAGTCTTGTCTGCCCCCTGTCCCTCTGGAGCGGGGAGCATGCAGCCCTTTTTCAGCCCTATTACTCCTTCTCCGATCTCTGGTTTTTGAGCCCTTGGATCTGTGGACACTCTGCGTTGAGGGGCCAGTGCTAATGGTACCTTGTACCTCAACGCTGGCCATGACCTTGAGCAGGTTGGATCTGACTAGCTTAGATCTGACAGGGTCTCAGAGCCGTAGCCTCTGCGTTAGATCTGAGGGGGTGGTGTCGGCTCCGAGTTTGTCGGAGCAGAGTCTTCCCCTTGGTATCTCGGCGCCTGGAGGTTCGGCTCTGACTCCCCCATTGGGTAAGAGGGTTACAGCTCCTTTTTCAGGATGTCCGTTCCCCTTTGACTTTTGATGTGGTGGAGCGGGTACTATCGTTTTTTTTTGAGACCCTTGAATATCTCGTCTTCGGAATCTGCCCTAGAACCCTCTGTTTCTGATGCAGATCTGGCCATTCTGCCATCTCAGGGACAGCCTGCCACCTCTTTGCCTCAGGACACTCCCTCTTGGGAACAGCAAGATGTTGGCGAGTCCTCCTCAGAGATCCTCACTGAGGAGGTCCCTCACAAACATACATGCAAAAGGAGGCACTTAGACTCTCCACCGGAGTCTCTCACTGAAGGCAATGATTTGGAGGAAGAGGAATGTTCTCCCCGGTCACTCCCCCCGAGGATGTCTTCTTTGGAGACTTCGTGGAACTCCTTCGCCAGTGTGGGGGGGTCTGCCCCAAAACCTACCTAAGACAAATTGGTGTTCCTGGTGGCATTTGGTGCAGGACCCTCTACTTCTTGGGTGCACCCTCCCACAGATCCCTTAATGGATCTCACTACATCTCGGGCGTGGAAGGAACCAGACACAGTGGAGCCCATTCCCAAACATGTGGACAGGGTTTTGAGCCTGCCTTCAGACAGATCACACTGGAATAAGGGATCCCCGGTTGATGCCATGGTGGTGGTGGCAGCTGCCACTAGAAGGTTTTCACTCAGGAGAGCTCTATGGTCCACCCTCCTGACCAAGAGTCAAGGTGATGGACCATTTCAGGAAGCAGGTATATGCTTCAGTGACCTTTTCTGTAAGGGCACTGAATTACATGGCACACAGCCTGGCTCCGGCTCTGTCAGTTTTCAGAATCCTTTAAGGCGTCATTTTCTAATGCCCCATACAACGAAGTTGGTATGTGACACTTTAGTTCAGAATGAGAAGGACGAGAAGACTCTCTCTGCCACTGGGATCCACTTTACGGCCCTTCAATGATCCTTCTGTAGGAATCAGCGAGGGACCAAGAAGATGTGGTTCTGGAAATCTCAAGAGTTTTCCCCGAGACACTCAGGAATCACCTTCCCCCAGGGGCAGAGGGGGATTTGTTAGATGCCGCCCTGTAGGGAGAGGGGAGGTCCGAGAAATTATGGATCTCGAGAGCCTTTCTCAGACAGACCCACCCAGCAACTCTGAAGGGTTAACCAACTGTTCGTCTCTGGAGGTAGTCGGGGGCTATCTCTCGCTACATCTAACAGAGTGGGAGTCCATCACAAAAGATCATTGGATGTTGCAAATTATATCCAGAGATGATTCAATCCAATTTCTCGGGCCACCACCACCCAAACACCTCCCAGATGTTCTACCCATGCACAAGGAGGATGCAGCACTGGAAATTGCAAAGCTGCTAAGAAAGTGAGTAATCCAACCTATCCCCCTAGACTACTCCGGATCAGGCATTTATTCCAGGTTCTTTTTGCTGCCATAGAAAATGGTGGACCTAAGACCCATTTTGGATCTCTACACCTTGAACCTATCAGTGGCTAAGACGAAGTTCCAAATGGTCACCATTCAGTCTGTCCTGCCCTTCTTGCAGGAGAATGGATTTGCTCGATCGACCTCCAGGATGCGTACTATCACGTCAAGATGGACAGGCACTATCGGAGGTTTCTCCACTTCAGGCTAGGAACCAATCATTACCAGTTTAGAGTGCTCCCCTTTGGTCTCACCACCACAGCCCCCAGGGTGTTTCCAATGTGATGTCAGTAGTAGTGGCTAACCTGAGACTCCAGGGCATACAGGTGTTCCCCTGCCTGGACGATTGGCTTCTCACTGCCCCTTCCAGGCATCAGCTTTGTCAAGCGAAGGATTATTTTCTTCTCCTAGCCCGGAGGTTAGGCATTACCATCAATCTCAACAAATCATCTCTGGCCATAGTCCAAACATTAGACTTCATTGGGGCACGATTAGACACGAAACAAACTAAAGTTTTTCTTACTCCAGAAAGGATACGCACTCTGAAGCTACATGTTCTTTGCATTCTTCAAACTTAGTCTCTGACAGGGGAAATAGTATTAAGGGCAATGGGGTCCATAGCAGCCACTATCAGTCTCTTTCACATGTGGATTTTTCAGTGAATCCTTGAAGTGCAGTGGTACTTGCTAGATCTTCCATTGACTCACCCTGTCTGAGTCTCTCGAGTGTGCAGGGACTCTCTTCTGTGGTGGATTCATTCCCTGAACCTTGTTCTGGGTCGTCCCTTTCTTCAAACTTTCCCCACAGCGATTTTGACTACAGACTCCTCCAAGCTAGGGTGGCTGGTCACTGCTTGGGAAGGACAGTTCAAGGTATGTGGTCCTCCTATGAGACCAGTTTGCATATCAGTGTCCTGGAGATGAGGGTGGTGCTTCTAACATTGCAGACTCTCCATGCCTATCTTCCCTCAGGAACAATTGCTATCCAGATGGACAATATGTCGATGGTCTGGTACATTAACAAGCAGGGGGGAACCAGATCTTGTACCCTGTATCTCAAAGCCATGAGATTATGGGAGTGGGTGATCTCCACTGGCCATTTTCTGGTGGCAACGCACATTCCGGGGAGGTCCAGCATTCTAGCGGACAGGCTCAGCAGATCTATTCTAATGCCTTATGAGTGATCTCTGAATCCTTCAGTAGAGGAACAGATCTTTCATAAGTGTGTTCAGTCTGGCTGCAATCTCTTCGCTTCTCTTTCTAATGCAGAATGCAGTGAGTTCTTTGCTCTGATCTCCTACCAGGGAAAGCCCCCAGAGACACTCTGATTTATGCTTGGCCACTGGTCTTCTGTATGCTTACACCACCGTGGAATCTTAAGTTAGTACTACAGGCCTTAGTTTTGCCCTCCTTTAAACCTGCAGCCTTGGTGGATCTACAATTTCTGTCCTGGAAGACTGTTCTTGGTTGCTATTACTTCTAGCAGGAGAGTTTCGTAACTTCAGGCTTTGTCGGTTAAGGCCCCTTATATAATTTTTCATAAGGACAGGGTGTCCTTGCGTACTAATCCATTCTTTCTACCTAAAGTAGCTTCAGAGGCCAGCTTTAATCAGATGATCAATCTCCCGATCTTCTTTCCAAATTTTCAAAATAAGGGAGAATACAAATTGCATTTATTGGATGTTCACAGACAGTTACGTTTCTACCTGCACAGGGCTAAAACCTTTTGTAAATCTGAGCAGCTTTTCATTTCTTGCTCCAAACCCTTTTTAGGGAAACCAATATCTAAAGTTACTATTGCCCGTTGGATTTCCCAGTGTATCACTCGGGCATATTCTGTCAGGGGGATTTCCCCGCCAAGTCGTGTGAAAGCACATTCCACCAGATCTATGGCTACTTCAGCAGCCATTTGGTGTAGAGTTTCATTAGATGATATTTGTTCTGTGGCCACTTGGTCCTCATCTCATACCTTCATCTCACATTATAAGTTGGACATTGTATCCAGGAACAGGGCATCCTTTGGCTCTGCTGTGCTCCGGAATATCCTTCCATGAGGGTTTCCCTGGTGTTTAGTAGCTGGGGACTCTGTCTCACAGGTTGAAGACCAAATGAAGACAAGAACTTCAGATAAAGACGTTATGTACTCACCATAACATTCCATCTGAGTAGTTCTTCATTTGTCTTCAGCCATCCCTCCCTCCTTCCCCCGACCTTGTGTGAACTGTTTGTTGGTCTTACAAGTACAGGAGGTGGTCACTGTCAGGGTGCCTCTTGTCCTTATCCTTGTTCATGGTTTCTGGTAGGGACAAGGTTGTGTTGGGTCAGGTGAGAGTACTAGATTCGGCAGCCAACTCAGTCCGAAGGGAGGAAGGAGACAGGAGCATTATGAGTAAGGGGAGGAGCTTTGAGCTCAGATCCAATGCTGAATATGAGGCCGAGTCAGATCTGAGACAGATCCGGGAACCCATAGGTTGAAGATAAATGAAGAACAACAACTCAGATGGAACATTATGGTGAATATAGAACTTCTTTTTTTGTTAGTTTATTGTGAGCTACAGCTTTGACCATTAAGCTTTGGGAACAACTTATATCTTAATAATGAACCAGAAAAAGAAATACCAAAATTCTTTTCTCACTTGTGACTTTTGTTCAGGCTGCCACTGGAATAAAACATTGGGGAAATGCTCTAAAATGCACATCAGAACATCTATAACCCTGTGGCAAAATGTGTTAAAAAAAAGGGGGGGGGTAGTACCCCATGGTGTGGGGAGCCCAGGATGGAGAAAAAACAAGAAGGAACACTGGAGAAGGTATGGGGAGGAGTAAATGGGGCACCATGCACCCCTTTGCCAAGAGCACAATTTCGCTTAAGACTAGCCTTGTACATAGGCTTGTAATGTATTGTCATTGCAACTAAATGCCAGTTACTGTTAAAAGTCCCTCTGTGAAATGGGCCAACATATTGTGGTCTGCAGGCCTGTCAAATTGTAAGATCATTGTAGCTACAATTCAGTGTGTGTGTACATAAAACGGTACAGCGTGAATAAAAGGTTGCTTAGGAGGCAGTGACAGGGTGATACTTAGACTGGAAGTATCCAGGGGACCCCAACATGACACTTGCTGGGGGCCCTCAAATTGCTGACACCCTGCAGAAAAACTAATGGGATAAAAAAAGAAAAACAAAAGATCCAATGTTGTCATTTTCATTCATTCCTTAACTGATGGGTCTCAGATCTGACTCCGATCTGACTCAGGCACTTCTTCCAAATCTTCATAACCAACTCTTGAGCTCCTCCCTTTACCTGTAATGCCCCATCAGCCTAACATACCTCAGATCTCATTTGCCACCATATCACTTCAGATGTTGATCCACTCTCTCTCGAGCTGTTGGGTGTATCTTCACAATTTTCTTTGTCAAAAAAAATTCCTATGGGCACAAAATCCCCACTTCAGATGCTAACAGGAATGTGGCTGTTGCTTGGGTGCTACTCATTTGTATTCTGGATGTTCCATCTATGGTGGCTTTTCATGCCAGGGCACTTACTGACAGAATGAACAAATTAGTTTTGAAAGGCATACTTCCTTCGTCCTCGTCTTCTATTTCGTCTAGATCTGAAACCACCTCTGTGAATTCAGACAAAGGAAATCCTGATTTGGCTTAAAAAGACAAGGATGCCAGAAAAAGGTCTCTGGATCCATCAATATCTTTGGCTCCATCCTTAGAGCCACAATCCAGAATTTGAAAGAAATTGGATCCAACTCCAATGGATTCTGCTACTACTTCAAAAACAAAATCTTCTCTGATTCACTCACCTCATTTTTCATTGGATCCGATACCTACTCGACTACCTCAGATCCAGATGGGGGTAATTCTGATTCCATCTCCCATCAGATCTGTGAGCCTGCTCATTACCGTTCCTGCTGTAGTTACTCTTTCTCAGATTCAGCTTCTGGTTTCGGAGCCCTTGAATCCAAGATCCCTAGGCGTATTCTCATCGGCTCTGAAGATAGGCCACTCTTCAGCTCTGACCACTCCCCTGAGCTGTACAGCTATGAATCTTTCAGAGCTGAATGGCTCTCAGAGCCGAACTGTTAGTGCAGGATCCGAGGGACCAGATCAAGTCCAAAATTATTGGAGCTGTCCTTGCCCCTTGGAGCTTCAGCACTGGACATCTTGGGTCCAACTTAATCCTCAAGTGGAGGAATTCAAGGGATTCAGGGGTTGGCAGTCAGGAGATTTTGGCTCTGGTGCCTCACGCTTCAGTCTCCTGTTGGCACTATGCTTTCAAGATTGCGGAGAGGGCCTTCTCTTTGCCTAGAGAAAGGACACTGCTACCCCCCCCCCCCGATCACATATCTGTACCACCTTCAAGTCTTCGCTCTGAGGCTCATTCTTCTGTCCCACTAGGACAGCCAGCCCATTCAAGTCTCTAGTCATTCTCTCAGGACTCCCTTGTCACTTCCACTACCTTGTCAGACTACTCCACTGTTGAGGTCCTTAGGAAGAGAATATGTAAAAGGAGACACTTAGATTCTCTTTGGGAATCACTCATTGAGGACAGTGATTTTGATGAAGAGGAAGGGTCCCCAGATCTCCACCTGAGGACATCATCTTTGGACACGTACTTGAACTCCTAAAGCAAGGTGGATGGTCATCCAATACCCTGTTTCAAGAGGAGTCAGTGTTCCAGGAGGTTTTTGGTCTCCCCTGGACATGTCTTAGGTGCTCTTCCCATGGCTGATGAATGTATAGACCTCATCTTATGCAGGGCTTGGTAGGAGTTTGATACTGTGGAGCCCATCCCCAAGAGTCTAGGTAAAAGTTTAGCTTCCCCCAATGACAGAACACACTGGAGCAAGGGGGTCCCGGTAGATGCCATGGCTGTGGCAGCAGCCACTAAGAAAGAGCTTGCATTGCAGAGCTTATATGTCCATCCCCCTAGCAGAGAGTCTAGGACCTTGGGAACAACACCAAAAGGGAAAAAAAAGACTAAAACTACTTTTATTGGGGAATACTGGACTATCGTAGTCCAGTAATCCCCAATAAAAGTAGTTTTAGTCGTTAAGTCTAGGACCTTGGACAGATTCAGTAAGTACATTTATGTTTCAGTGATCTTTCTCTGCAGTCATTGAATTAATCTGCACATTTCATGAGATTTGACTAAAGAGCTCTCCAAATCTCTTTTCAGGTGCATGTCTGTGGAGGACCAAAATAGTCTTTTCACAACTGGCCACCCTTCAGTCAATGGCTAACACTTCCCCACTCTACAGAGGGTACCTCACAGGTGGCCAGTTAGGGCATAGCCATTAGGAGACATGCCTGGATGCACCTATACAGTTCTGCGGAGCCCTTCAGGTCTTCATTCATCAGTGCTCCATCTGATGGATCTTCCCTAGTTGGCTCAAACATGAAAGAAATGCTCAACAAAAGTGAGCAGAAGGGAAAGCTGTCGTCTGCCATGGGGATTTGTTTTTCTACTCCTCAAAGGCCTTTTTCCTGGAATCAGTGAGGTGGTAGAAAGATGTGGTTCCGCAAATCCCAGGGTTCTTTCCAAGACTCATGAGGAGATAGCTCTTCCAGTGGCAGAAGGGGAACTCTAGTGGAAAATGCTGCCCTCGCTGTAGAGTTGGCCATAGAACCAGTGTTTCCAGGATTCTTTCTCAGACAAACACTACCAGCACTCCTGAAAGGTTGCCCAACTGTTGCCCTCTGAAGGCAGTTGGGGGGGGGGGTGTTTGTCTCTGCACCAAACAGTCTGGGCATCCATAACAAAAGATTCTTGGGTGCAGAGAATTTTATCCAGAGGTTATATCTTACCATTTTCCCAGATTCTCTCTTCAAAAATGAAGAGAGTCCCTGATGTTCCACCCAATCAGAGGGAGGCGGCAGCATTAGAAATAGAAAAGCTGCTCAAAAAAAAGAGTCCTGCAGAAGCCCCCCCCCCCAGCAAATAGGATGCAGAACCTACACAAGATTCTTTTTAGTGCCAAAGTAGACAGGGGGGACTCCCACTGGACTAAACCAGTGCATGAAATATCCAAGGTTCTGGATGGTCACAGTTCAGTCCATTCTGCCCCTACTATGAGAGGACGATTGGATGTGGTTGATAAATCTTTAGGATGCATACTATCACATCAAAATGAACAGGCTCCAGAAGATGTCTATGATTCTGGTGGGAGCCAGTTATTACCAGTTCAGAGCACTCCCCTTTGGCCTCACCACAGCCCCCAAGGTGTTCACCATATTCAAGGTGGTGGTAGCAGCTTACCTGAGACTGCTGGGATTTAGAGCATTTCCATACCTAGACAGCTGCCTGCTAATTGCCCCAACCAGACATTTCCCTCTACAGGCAAGGGACTACTTGCTCCTGTTGTGTTTTCACCTAGGTATCACAGTCAGTTATAGCAAATCACAACTCACACCTACACAGAGTCTGGAATTCATAGGTGCTCATCTAGACATGGTCAGTCAGATAGCTTTGCTTCTTCCAACACAAATTCAGACACTCAGAACACAGGTCAAGAAAGGAAAGGGATCTTGCATCCTTCTTTTCCAGCATGACCAATTTTACAAGCCCTTGGATCCATGGCAGCAGCTATCACTCTAATTCCTTTAGCCAGGTATCACATGCAAATTCTGCAATGGACTGTTTCATTACAGTGGTCTATTCTTCAGCAGCCTTTATTCACCCCAGTCAAGGTCACACAATCTTGCAAAAAATTTCTTCTTTTGTGGTTTTACTTGGCCAAAGTTTCTCAAGGCTGTCTTTTGGTCTTCCCCTGCCCTCAGCTATGTTGACCATGGACGTGCCTCCCAACTGGGTGGGGAGCAGTAGTTGGAAGGGCAGTCCAAGGTACATGATCCCCAGAAGAGGCCAAAGTGCATATCAATGTCCTGGGAATAAGAGCAGTTCTCCTTGCATTGGAGGATTTTCAAGGCACTCTCCCTTCTGTGACATTTGCTATTCGGACAGACAATATGTCTCTAGTCTGGTACATCAACATACAGGGAGGAACCAGATCTTACCCACTTGGTCGAGAAGCAATGAGAGTGTGGCAGTGGGCAGTCTCATCTGGCAGCTTTCTTGTAGCAATGCGCATGCAAGGAAAGCCAATGTGATTGCAGACAAACTAAGCAGGTCCTTTCTGATGCTGCACAGGTAATCTCTCAATGGCAAAGTGACAGAGAAAATTTTCTATCAATGGGGCCAGCCATACTGTGACCTTTTCACCTCTCCCCTCAACAACAAATGCAGCAGGTTCTTCACCCTGGTCCTTCCAACAGGGGAGTCACCAAGATATGCTCTAGTCCATGATTGACCCTCTGTTCTCCTCTGTGCTTACCCTCCATTGCCTCTGATCCCCAAATTTCTGCAGAAAGGATGCCAGTTGAAGAATGCAGTTATCCTCATTTCACATTTTGGCAAATTTGGATGTTAAGTTGTCAAACTCGCCTTCATTCTTGCTGGATGGGTTCAGAGCCGATCCTCGGCTCCGACTCGGCACTTGCTAAGCTCGAGAGCTAATTTTACCAGCTCGAGGCAACCCTATATCCCATGATGCAAGGCGTGACTATCCCAGATCTCGTTTGCCGCTTCGCGAAGAGGTCTCCTTTTACCAGCTCAGGTAAAGTTTTTAGTATTATACTAGAGTTCAGTCAGAAAGATTTCCTTTTTTTCCAGATTTCCCTTCTTAAGTGTTAGTGTTAACATATATATATCTTTCTTGCCCTATATTCCCTGTTTTCTTACTTATATAAGGATAGTTTCCTCCCCTCAGGCCTTAAGCCTTCCTTCCATTATATTTCTGTCAGGAAGTGTGTCTGTGTTTTTTTCAGTTTTCCCCTTTTTTTCAGTAGATAACTGTGTGACTGGTGTGTCTGTGTGGGTTTTTGTGTTTTTTGGCATACTATGTCAAAAGAAGTGAAGGCCTCAGGCTTCAAGAAGTGTGACTCGTGCTGCCAGAAAATGTCTCTGACAGACGGTCACACTTCTTGTGTGTACTGCCTGGGGCCTTTACACCTGCAGGACTCCTGTGTTATTTGTCACTCCTTTAGCCAGAGAGTCCTGCAGGAACGTAGAAATAAGTTAATTCTACGTGGCTTGTTGAAGCCAGAGGGTTCCCCGACCAAGACTGGGTCGGCAAAGCCCTCTAAGCCACCTAAAGCCCAGGCTGTAGTTCTTAAGCCTTTGGCTGTGGCTCCGACTCCTTCGGAGTCGAGATCGGCTCTAGCTGGAGCCGATCTTTCTACCTCTGAGGTAGTGATATCGGCGCCGTCTGGCTCTGATACACTGGCACCTATGTCAATGTCGGCTCCGGCTGGAGCTGATGTCTCCTTGACCAGCGCTGGAGCCGATAAGCTGTCGGCTCCATCTGGAACCGAAGGGTCTTCGGCTCCAATGGCTCTTTCCAAGAAGAGATCTCAATCCCCTTCCCTGGAGTCGATTCACTCGGCTCCGGGATCTCCTCTACTTTTGGAGCGGAGCCATCGGAGCCAATCTTCAAGGTCTTCCAGGCTGTCAGACCATGATTTGGAGAGGGTGGTAAGTAGACTGTTGAAGTCACAGGCACTGGCCCAAATGCTCCATAGCCCATCTCAGCAGACGACCGCTATTTCTCATCCCCCTGAAATTTCTCCTCCGACTCTCCTTCAGAGTTTGGAGCTGGAGCTTCTCGGAACGGTGACCGTGGGTGCGCCGAAGCTGATAGTCCCCCTGTCGGCTCCGTCGTCTTCGACTCCGATTTCCTCCATGAGACCTTCCTTGGAGGGATCCAGTCGTCGGGTCTCCCTTGTCGGCTCCGAGGGGGCGAGTGGCATTGGACCCTTGTCCGACCCCGCTCTCCCTCTTGGAGCTTCGGCATTGGTGAGCTCGGCACCAACATCGGCCTCGGAGCCTTCTCTTTCGGTGGGACCGCGGATTCCTGCCTCTTCGGAGTGGGAGTCTTCTGGTCTCCCTGGGAGGGGAGCCTTTGAGGTGATGAGGAGTGTTCTAGCCCCGGAGCTGAGTCAACGGTCTATTCCATTAGCTCCTCCCTCTTTGGTGCCTGTTGATGTCTGTTGCCATTCTCTTGCTCCCGGACCCAGAGATCCATCGCCCCAGGTTTCCCCATTGAAAAAAAACTTCCTCTTCCGAGGTTTCTCCTGATCCTGCCGGAGAACCCCCACGTAAGAGGACGTGCAAGAGGAAGCACACAGACTCCCCTGAGTCTACGACATCAGATACCGACTTAGATGAGTTGGAGGGTTCCCCACGGTCCCCCTCTGAGGATGTCTCTTTTTCAGACATCCTGGAACTCCTTAAGCAGAGGGGGAACTGGCCTTCCATTAACCCCTCCGAGGATGAGTCGGTATACCTGGAGGCTTTTGGATCTCGACCCTCCACCTCCTGGGTGTCTCTGCCTTTCGACCTGCTCATGCAAGTGGTGGCTCGGAAGGCGTGGGCGGCCCCGGATTCTGTGGAACCAGTCCCCAGGAGGCCTTCTAAATTCATCACGGCCCCCACAGACAAACAGTTTCTTACCAAGGGTGTCCCTGTTGATGCCATGGTGGTGGCAGCTGCCACCAAGAAGGAACTTGCTGATCCTTCTGTACCTGTCCATCCTCCTAACAAGGACTCTAGGACCATGGATAGGTATGGTAAGCGGATGTTTTCTTCAGCGACCTTTGCTATGCGCTCGCTGAACTATCTCTGTCACTTTACCAGGCTTCAGAGAGACATTCTCAAGGAACTAGGTGAGGTAGTCCAGGATCCATCAGCTGCTGGGGCTCAAGAAAAGATTGCCTCACAGCTAGGAATCCTAAATTCTATAACTAACTCCTCCATGCGGCTCATTTCTTATGCAGCCGATGGGGCGAGTAGAGCCGCAGGCACAGGAGTGGCACTTAGGCGTCAGGCCTGGATGCAGCTTTGTAATTTCGCAGATCCCTTTAAGGCGTCCTTCACTAATACTCCCTTCGATGGTTCGGCTTTGTTCGGGCCTCAGGTGAAGGACACATTCACCAGGTGTGAACAAGACGGCAAGACTCTTTCTGCCGTAGGAGTCCATTTCTCCACCCCTTCAAGACCCTATCCAAAAGGTCAGAAGGGGGGGGGGGGATGTGGTTTCGTAAATCTCACGGAGTCACGCCAGCTACACGTGGTCAGTTTACCCCGAGAGGCAGTGGGGGTAATAACAATAGACGCGGCCCTAGGGGCAGAGGGGGTCCGCAGAATCAGGGTAGCAGGGAGCCTCTCTCTGATAAACCCTTCCAGCATCCCTGAGGTGTTGCCCGACTGTCCACCCTTGGAGGCAGTCGGGGGAAGATTGTCGCTGTACCCAACAGCCTGGCGTTCCCTCTCTCAAGACAAATGGGTACAGTCGATCATATCCGAGGGTTACAGTATCCCTTTCGAGAGATATCCCGTTCCTCATCTATCCCTTCCAGACATTTCACCCGGTCTAAAGGAATTGGCAAAGCTGGAGGTATCAAAGTTCCTAGCAAAAAGAGCCATCCAACTAGAGCCAGCAGACCAAGTAGGATCCGGCATCTACTCAAGATTCTTTTTGGTCCCCAAAAGGACGGGAGATTGGAGACCAATTTTAGACCTCAGCAAACTAAACAAGTTTGTCAAGAAGGCAAGGTTCCGGATGGTCACGCTTCAGTCCATTCTACCCTTTTTGGGCAAGGACAACTGGATGTGCTCAATAGACCTTCAGGATGCATACTATCACATAAAAATTCACAGGCGCTCCAGAAGTTTTCTCCGCTTTCGGCTGGGGACCAGTCAGTTTCAATTCAGAGCCCTGCCCTTTGGCCTCACTACAGCCCCCAGAGTGTTTACCAAATGTATGGCAGTGGTCACGGCTCATCTGAGACGTCAAGGATTCCAGGTGTTTCAGTATCTAGATGACTGGCTCCTCTCTGCCACCACCAGGCATCAACTTCTCAAGGCCAGAGACTACACTCTTCACACCTGCAACCAATTGGGGATTTCTGTAAACTTCAAAAAATCTTCTCTGTCGCCTTGCCAATCTATTACCTTTATAGGCGCAGAATTAGACACTGTCAGTATGTCAGCGAGACTCACAAACCAAAGAATTCTGGACATCCAAAAGTACGTTCGGATCATATTACTCAGCAAGAAGATCAGGGCCAGATTTGTCCTGAAGGTACTAGGTCTTATGGCAGTGGCCATCATACTACTGCCTTTAGCCCGCTTCCACATGCGTCTTTTGCAGTGGATGTTGTTCACCCAGTGGTCATTCCAGCAGCTCCCCATGCGACACGAGATATTCGCGACGCAATCGTGCAAGAGTCATTTAACCTGGTGGATGTCTTCTCCGCAACTCCATCAGGGCCGACTGTTTGTTCCCCCAGTCCCGGTTGCCACAGTCACTTCGGATGCCTCTCTGGTCGGGGGGGGGGGCATTATCAGGGCAGGATGGTCCATGGGACTTGGCAACCCATCGAATACCATCTGCACATAAATGTCCTAGAGATGAGAGCAGTGCTTTTAACGTTGCAAGCCCTCAGCGACTTTCTTCCTTTAGGGACTATTGCAGTTCAGACGGACAACATGTCCGTAGTCTGGTATATCAAGAAACAGGGCATTACCAGGTCAGTCCTATCCACTGTGTCGAGAAGCTCTCAGACTTTGGCAATGGGAATCTCCTCTCATCGGTTTCTGATAGCAAATCATATCCCCGGGAAATCCATCCTCTTAGCGGACAGGCTGAGCAGAGCTATTCTCATGCCACACGAGTGGTCTCTCAAACAATCGGTAGTGGACGAGATTTTTCAGAAGTGGGGCTTCCCTTGCTGCGACCTTTTTACTACACCCCAAAACAGCAAATGCCCAGACTTCTTCACCCTCTTTCCTCTACCAGGCCATCCCCCGAGAGACGCTCTAACCCAGTATTGGCCCCGGGGACTTCTTTATGCCTTTCCTCCATTCCCGCTGATACCTCAAGTGATTCAGAAAGCTACCATAATGAGAGCCAAGTTGATTCTCATTGCCCCTTACTGGCCTCGACAAGTTTGGTTTCTGTCCCTGCATCGTCATCTCTTGGTGCAGCCTTGGCATCTGGACCCAGTTCCAGATCTTCTGACCCACCAGTTGGGTCAACTGCATCGGTCCATTCGTTCCCTCAACCTCACCGCTTGGTTGCTCCACTTCCTTCCTTAGCCAGGCTTCCTATGATCTCTAACCCCGTTAGAGATATCATAGTAGCTTCTCTAAAGTCCTCTACCAGAAGGATTTATGCTAGTAAATGGCAACGTTTTTCCTTCTGTGCAAAGTCTAGAGACATAGATCCTTTTACTGCTCCAGTGCATTCAGTCTTGGACTTCATAGCTGAGATTTTTCAATCGGGTTCTTCTTCCTCTACAGTTAAGGTTCAATTGGCAGCAATCTCAAATTTTCATGTTGGCTTAGCGGATCAAAACATAATGTCTCACAAGCTTTGCAAAGCCTTTCTGAGAGGGATCTTTCTCCTGAAACCTCCAATCAAAGATCCCCCTCCACAATGGGATTTGAATTTAATGCTGGCATCCTTGATTCTACCTCCCTTTGAACCGGCTGCTACATGCTCATTAAAACTTCTTTCCTGGAAGACAATTTTTCTGGTTGCTGTTACTTCAGCCAGGAGGGTGTCCGAACTACAGGCTCTCTGTGTCCGTTCCCCATACTTGGTTTTCCACAAAGATAGGGTATCTTTAAGAACTAATCCATCTTTTTTGCCCAAGGTTGCTTCCTAGACGAATATCAACCAATCTATTGATTTGCCAGTCTTTTTCCCTAATTATTCTGACAAAGCTGAACAGAAACTTCATTGTTTGAATGTCCATCGTCAACTCGGGTATTACTTGGACAGAACTAAACAATTCAGAAAATCTGATCAACTGTTTCTTTCTTATGCAGAAAACAGGAAAGGCCTTCCGGTCTCCAAAGTGACCTTATCCAGATGGCTTTCTTCTATCATTTCTTATGTTTATCTTCTTAGGGGCAAGCAACTGCCCTCGAAACCAAAAGCACATTCTACCAGGAGCTTAGCCACTTCCACAGCATTTCAGGATAGGCTAACTATTAACACCATTTGTGCGGCAGCCACTTGGGCCACTCCTCACACCTTTGTCTCTCATTACAATTTGGACTTGGCCTCCAGGGACAGGGCTAGGTTTGGTTCCACAGTTCTCAAGAGTCTGTTCCATTGAGCCACCCAGGATAGAGGTGCTAGGGACGCGGTCCCATCCAGCAAGAATGAAGGCGAGTTTGACAACTTAACATTTAGAAGTTATGTACCTACCATAACGTTCCATGTTAGTTGTCTTCTCTCGCCTTCTTTCTTGCATCCCTCCCTCCTTCCCCCTAGCCTGGACAGACTTTGAAGTTGTACTCTTCTCTGGGTATGGTTCACTCTTTCCATGGGCTCCCAGTAGGAAGTGTCACTACTCTTAGTGGTTGTTGCCCTTATTTCTTTCCACATTTAGTTTCTCTTCTTCCTTTCTGGGAAGAAGGCTACTAGCAGGGTTTTTTCATAGCTACCAAACGAGATCTGGGGTAGTCACACCTTGCATCATGGGATATAGGGTTGCCTCTAGCTGGTAAAATTAGCTCTCGAGCTTAGCAAGTGCCGAGTCCCCATCCAGCAAGAAAGAAGGCGAGAGAAGACAACTAACATGGAACGTTGTGGTAGGTAAATAACTTCTAATTTAATTTCCTGTGTCCTTATCTTATACATCCACCCTGGATACAGGACTCCATTGCAGATCTCCTGTCTTACCCGACAGGGGTGACTCATACAGACATAACAGGCCTCAAGCTGATTGTGTAGTTTCTCCAGTTCCATTGATTGTTAGATAGCCCATGCTTTCCTCCCTGGTCCATCATATTTTATTATCTTCTCAAGAGGCTTCTACTAAGAAAATTTATAGAAGTAAGTGGAAGAGATGTGCTTTCTGGGCCCTTAAGAGAGATTTGGCTCTTTTTCTGCCCCTATACCAGCTGTACTTTAGTTTTTAGCTTAAATCTTTAGTGAAGTGTCTGTTTTTCTACTATTAAGATGTGTTTGGCTGCCATTTCAAATTTCCACCTTGATGAAAATAATAATTCTTGAACTTCTTCTAGGTTATGCAAGGCCTTTCTCAAAGAAACTTCTTGCTTAGGACTCCAGGAAAAGATCCAACTTCTCTTTGGGATTTATCTGTCTTCCTTCAAGGTCTGACCCAAGGCCCCTTTGAACCTTCAGCCAAGACAGACCTTAAGTTTTTGCCCTGGAAAACCATTTTTCTAGTTGCTATTACATCAGCAAGATGAGTATCCAAACTCCAAGCTGTTTCCTTCAAGCCTCCTTACCTGTTTTTCCACAAAAACAGGGTTTCCTTGCAGACCAACCCGCTGTTTTGTCTAAAGTAGCTTCTGAGCCTAATATCAACCAGGTCATTAACCTTCCAATTTTCTTTCCAAATTTCCCAAATAAGGAAGAGTACATGCTCTATCTTTTGGACGTACATAGACAACTTTGATTTCATCTCCATCAGACCCAATTTTTCCAGAAGACTGACCAGTTATTTTGTAGCCTTCTCACTTAACAGATTGGGCATGCCAGTTTCTAAAGTTACCCTGGCCAAATGGTTAACTTATTGTACATCTTTTGTCCATAGTAAAAGAGGGTTATCCTTGCCAAAGCCCCCTAGAGCTCATTCCACAAGGTATGGTTGTATCCTAATCCTTTGGGTCAAGAATTTCCATAGATGACATTTGTGCAACTGCCACTTGGTCCAATGTTCTTATTGCTTATTGCAAATTGGATTTAATTTATATGAACAGAGCTGCTTTTGACTCTGCAATACTCCCAAACATCCTTCCATGAGGCCCATCCAAGGCTTATCTAGCAGGGGACTCTGTCCCATCAGTTGAGGAATGAATGAAAATGACATTGTCAGACAAAAAAGTTATGTACTCACCATAACATTACATCTGTGTTGTCCATTTTCATTCTTCCTCAACTTCCCACCCTCCTAACCTCCTTCCCTTTGCTCCTGGAGAGACCTAAAATATATTACTTTCCTTGTTTGAGCTCAAGTTCCAGTCTTTTAATCTATAACTTTTTTTAAGTTTCCTTAAGGTTTTATCCATTGTTTATACTGAGGCAGCAAACTCGATCTGAGGTATGTTACATTAGCAGGGCCCTATGAGTAAAGGGAGAAGCTTTAGAGTTGGATTTGAGGGTCAGGAAATAAGAGTCAAGTCGGATCCGAGTCAGATCTGAGACCCATCAGTTGAGGAAGAATGAAACTGGACAACACAGATGTAACATTATGGTGAGTACATAACTATTTTTGTAGTGACTCCTCCTCTACCCATAATTCCCTCCCAACTGTCACATTACCTCAGATTGACTTTTCCCCATGTAAACATATCTAATAAGTAATAAAATTACAGATAAAACAATTTAATAAGAAGGGAAGTACAAGGATACCAGATGAATAGCTTTTCAACTAACCGGCTGCGGTTATAGTTAAGTAGACTTCCATAGATGTTACCCCTTCTACAAGGAGCTGAATTTGATCATTTGGAAGGGGGATAGTGAGAGGGATGTTGAAGTAGATGAAAATAGGGCAACACAAATCTATCGTTATGGTAAGTACATAATTTTTGTATCCGATGGTGTCCATTTTTATCTGGTTCAGCCTTTGGAGTAGGATCCCTAGCTACATGATTTCCTGGGTGGGACTTACGGAAGGATGTTCCTGAGACCAACAGAGCCAAAGGAGGAATGAGCTCTGGGTTGTGCATCTAGTTTATAGTGGGACCCAAAGGTATACACTGTCGACCACATAGCAGCTGCACAAATCTCATCAGTCAGAAAATGGTGTTGAAAAACTGTAGATGTTGCCACTGCTCTTATGGAAGGAGCTGTCATTTTTTCAGAAAGATTTAGACCAAATTTCTCATAAACAAAGGATATACAGCTTGCTAGCCATCTTGAGATGGTTTTCTTCGAAACTCCTTGTCCCAGCTTAGATTTACAGAATTGCAATGTGTAATTGGTCTGATTTCCTAAAGTTCTTAGTTCTATGTAAATAAAAACCTAAGTTGTCTATGAACGTCAAGTAAATGTATTGCATATTCTCCATTGTTAGAGTATATTACAAAGAATGCAGACAGTTAATTTCTGGGAGTCTAGGTCCGGGAGAGGATGCCTGGAAGGATGAGAGATCAGATTCAGCCTGTTAGCCAGAGTTCAGAATGGACTGATCAGTTGAGACCAAATATATGGGAACCAAACCTGTCAAGGCCAGTACAGGGCAATAAAAAAATTACCTTTAATTACCTTTGTCTTGACCTGTATGGTTTTCTGAATGAATTTTGTAAATTGGCGAAAACAGAGGGTAATGCATAATGGAGATGCAGCAGCCAGTTGTAAATCAGAGCATCCTTCAGAGACTGTCCTGGTGAAGGGATCAGGGTTAAGTTACTGCTGCACATGTTCAGGTAGGAGCCAAACAGGTTACAGCAAGGTTGACCCCAGTGATGGAATATTTTGTTCACAACTGTTGAATTGAAGGACATCATTTTGGTTTTCAAAAGCTTTATTTTTGAAGAACATCCAACATAGGTAGGTCGCCTACTTACCTATGTTGGATGTTCTTCAAAAATAAAGCTTTTGAAAGCCAAAATGAAGACTTTAGTGGTTTTATTCAACTTTTGAAATAGGAAAATAGGAGATCATGGATCGAGGACTGGGTTTATTCTCTTAAAGTGACTTGGAAGCTTGTCCGGCTAGATTGAGTTTGTCAGCTGAAATTCAATCTATGTATGTGTATTTTTTTGTTTGTATCGTTTTTGCGATTCAAGCTCGGAGAAGCCTTGGGGTACAGTCTGTCAACTTGAGCATTCTCACTGCTTATTTTCTGATTTCCAAACTCCAGGCTGTTTCATCCAAAGCCCCTTACATTGTTTTTCATTAAGATACAGTTACCTTACGAATCAGTCCTTCTTTCCTACCAAAAATGGTTTCTGAATCAAAAGTAAATAAATCCATTCATTTACCAATCTGCTTTCCAAAGTTTTTGAACAAGAGAAAATACATTCTACATGTTTTAGATGTGCATAGACCACTATGCTTCTACTTACACAGAACAAAATATTTCAGGAAAAACAAACCAATTATTTGTCTCTCTTTCACTAAGAAAAAAAACCCAAAATTGCATAAACTACAAAAAAAGCAGAAGCAGCATCTTCGTAGAGCACACAACAAACTAACATTTATTTAGAGCTTTTCAACCAGTGCCAGACTTCATCAGATAAAACCTGGCCCACAAAAGTGCAGAAGCTTTTGTACAAAAGTCATGCCTCGCCTCATAGTGACATCATCTTAAAGGCATACAAAACCATAACTAAACCATGTCAAAAATATATTTAAATATTTACTTGTAAAAACCTTTTAAAAATAATTATGTTTTAACAACAATGAAAGTGTCAGTTAAAAAATAAAAGTAAATTATCTTTGCAATGCTTTAAATTTGAGACAACTAGTAATAGATAATGTTTCACTGAGTCCTGGAAAGGTAGCAGCATTAAAATGTACTTGCCAAAACAATTCTTTTGTTTCCAGGTATAATCCAAAATGACCACCTCTAACATTAGGAATCAATTTCTCCAGTAATGAAAATTTAAAGTGATGACCAGGAATAGCAGCTACATGCGTAGCTAGTGCATTAGCTGCATTTAACTTAGAAATGGCATAAAGATGTTCTTTTATTCTTTCTTTCAAATTGCATTCTGTTTTCCTTGTGTAATAAGCAGAACAGCATTCACATAGGACAATGTAAACTACACCCTTACTATTGCAGTTAGTTGAGCTGTGGACAGTGAAACGTCTCCCGTTGAGATTAATAACATTGTCAATTTTAACATACTTACAAACGTTACACATATTACATTGGGCCAGTCCTTTCACAACATTGGTACACTTAGGTTTTTCTTTTGTTTAAAAAACATTCTTGAGATTGCGCCCGCCTGTATGTGATTATGGGGTGTTCACAGTTTCTATACCCATTCAGGATTCTCACTAATTATAACCCAGTTTTTTTCAAAATGCCTTCTATAATTCTATAATCCATAGAGAATGCGGTGAAAAAAGAACTTTTAAAATTAAACTTCAGAAGCGGCTAGAGCCAGTGAGTTAGGATGGTATCCTGTGAGGCCATTATTGTTATTTGTTAGGCCACCATTGGCGGACATAAACTTATAGTCATGTAAAATGGGAACATACACATTATTTCTTATTTCTGTTACTTCAACAACTAACTCCTGAATAAGCACTTTGGGATAACCTGTCCTTATAAACATAGTTTTTAAATTATCACATTCCCGTAAAAAATCCTCTGACTTGGTTGTCATACAGGCTGCCCTTTAACCAATGATTTCTGTTGCTTGTAAAGATGTGCACTTGAAAAATGCAGAAATGCATTTGAGTAAGTGGGCTTTCTATAGATAGATGACACCAAACTTAAACTAGTAGGTTCCTTTTCCAACCATACATCCAGGTATGATACCTGATCTTTACCCACCTGCTGTGTAAATTTAAGGAAATCAGCAGTCCCATTAATGTATTCTAAAAATGTGGGAATTTTATGTTTTACTGCATCAAGCCATAAAACAAGAATGTCATCATGCTAACGTATGTAAAGTACCCACAGGTTACAGAATGCACTGTTGAACAAAAGTTTCTTTTCCCATGTGATCATAACTGCATTAGCATACAAACCCCTACAGGCAGACCCCATGGCCACCCCTTTACTTTGTAAAAAATATTGATTTTCAAAAAATTTACAATTGATATGTAAAACAATCTCAAGCAAGTCTACAAAAATATTTTTCCTGCTTGGTCTAAAGTCTGAATAATCATCCAGAAACTCAGCAAACCAAGACAATCGTGTTACATATGTTATCACTGTGTACAGGTTATTAACATCAATAGTGATGAAAATATCCTGCTCTAAAGCTAGAGAGTTGCATCGTTCTAAAAAATCCCAAGAAACTTTAACCAAGTATAACAGTTTTTGTAACCTTACTTTCAATTGAAAGCCAAAAAAGTTAGCAAGTGGTGCAGTAATCAAGTATCTGGCATCCACTAAAGGGCACATAGGAGGATCCTGGATGTTCTTTTGTATCTTGGGAACACCAAAGATGGTAGGTACCAGTGGATATTGTACAGAAAAAAAAATGATACTTTTCATCAATTTGCCCTTGCATATCGTACAAAAGTGTATAGAGTTTACTATATGGTATGTTAACCTCATTTTTGAAAACTGGGCATAAGAATCATTCAAACAGGATGTTGTACATTTTAGCAACATATTGAACATTGTCCATCATCACTACCCCCCAATCTGGTTTCATAATCCATACATTTTTTTTTTTTGTTTAATACTCTGTAGTTCATACTCAGAAATGTTATGTACGATATGCATTTTTTGCTGCATTAATCTCTGTCTTAAATCCATCTCACAAACCTTTTCATACACACTTAACATAGGGTGGAGGGGGGATTAAATGTACTCTTAGACCACAGTGTGTAGTATTGCTACCACCCATCAGAATCTGCAAATTAAGTTTTTTTATTTGTCATTTCAACTCAATCAACACATCTGCCATTCAAGCAAATATAAAACCTTTCACAAACAGATTTTCATGCTGTTCGTTAACAGATGAAGATAAATTATAAATATTAAAGTCATCAGTAGCATTAGAAATATTATAGCAAGTGTCTGTACTTATACTGTCCATAAGATTATTTCATATCTCTAAGACCTCTGTGTCTATGTTATGGGTTTTTCTTCCATCGACCTTTGAGATAGAGGAAAGAATGGCCATATGGTTTCCACAAATTCCCCTATCTGTACTGCTTCTCCTTCAAGTGGTCTAACCATCTTAAAGGGGGGGATACTGACTCTAAAGGGGGATATTACACATCAGAATTAGAGCTTGCGCGGATTTAGTGTTACCATTCTCTAAATGTAGTTTAATAGGTTAGGTCTGTTAGTAAACTTATTACCCCATTGTTGTGATTTTTGGGGCGGGGAATAGGCAGCATTACACTGATAGTCTATTTTATCCCTTTGAATTTTTGGGGATTTGCGATCCTGTATGGCAGTAAGCTGTCAATCAATATCATAAAAAATTTTTGCATACTGGATTTTAAAAACTTCATAGTCTCTGTGTTCAAGAATGTTGTTATTAAGTTCTTGTTGTTCCTTTAATAAACCTTTTATCTGTGCATTGTTGTGTTTTACTATTAGCTCCATGCACTCACACCCATGCTTGTCAAAAAGTCAAAAAAGTTGTAACAGTTCTTTGTGCATGGTTGAGTTAGCCACCAGCCCTATGAGAAACTTTATACCCTCAGCCCCTTATGTATGATGTTAGTTCTAACAGATTCTAGTAAGTAATCATTTTCAAGCTGTAATTTATGTACCTTGAGGAGCTTGTATTCAGAAGTGTCCAATTGTTCATTACTAGTTACATCCAAAGGCCCAGGGTTCTGGTGGTGGAGGGACAAAACATGATTTCTCTGTAACCATTCATTCATCTTAGGAGCTATTTGGTTAGCTTCTGTATGCTGCCTTCCATCTAATCCCACAACCAAGGGTGAACCAGCAGGAGTAGTGGTAACAGAATCCTTCTGCTTGCTGGATTGAGAAATAGGATAAACCTCTCTGTTAGCGGAACCATGGGATGGTTGAAAATCATCTTGCTATGTACTATCCACATTTCCTGATAATGGCTGTACCAACGTAGTTAAAATGCGGACAGACCACTGCAGTTCATTAAGGTATACATCAGAAAACAAAGGTGGTGAACTATTCTGGCTGCATGCCACCATGAAAACAAACATACTTCACTAAGAAAAGAAAAGAAAACACAAAAACTGCATAAACTACAGAAAAAGCAGAAGCAGCATCTTTGTAGAGCACACAACAAGCTAAACTTTTATTAAGTGCTTTTCATGTTAAAACCAATGCCAGACTTCATCAGATAAAACCTGGCCCACAAAAATGCAGAAGCTTTTACACAAAAGTCATGCCCCACCTCATAATGGCACCAAAGGCAAACAAAATCATAAATAAACCATGTCAAAAATATATTTAAATATTTACTTATAAAAAATCTTTTAAAAATAATTATGTTTTACAATAAAAGTGTCACATAGTTAAAAATTAAAAGTAAGACATTTATGACAGTTGGAAAAGATGAAAACGCTTAGTTGTTTTAACAGTGTTTGCAGTTGATTGAAGTATTCAGGCTAAGACTCATGTTTTTGTTTCTTATGATGAGCCAACCCTATCTCATTTTCCATATGGACAGGATTTCTTTGAGAATTAATCCTTCTTTTATGGTTAAAGTGGTATCCAAGTTTACTTTAAGCCAAACTTTCCATCTCCCCATTTTCTCTCCTGATCCTAAAATGAGGGGGGGGATACTCCATACCTTGGATGTCTGCAGGCATTTCAGGTACTGTGTATCTTAACAGAACTAAATCTTTCATATCTTCACATCACTTGTTTATTTTTTGTGAAGGTAAGAAGAAAGGGCAGCCTCTCAATGTCCAAGATGGCTGCACATTGAGTAACAGCTTAAATATTGCTGCCCCAGTGTGAAAACATAAAGTCAACAGAATAGGCCAGTAGACATTTGTGATTATGGATTCATTTCAGTAACTGACTAGTAAGTGTACTACCTGGATGCTAGGAAAAAAAGAAATATGACCACCTGGAAAAAAAATCAGCTAGGAAAAAACACTGACTGGAAAAAGTTCTGCAGCTGTTCAGCAAAAAGCAATGCAACCCCCAGACATGACATGGTAACCTACAGGAAGATATAAAACAACTACACACAGACCTGGTTAAAATAAACAAAACACTGATGGAGTATATCAATACAAACAACAAAAGGCTGGAACAAATGGAAGAAGCTTTAAACAGGTATTCAAACGAGGTGATAAAGCTGTAGAAATCAGAGGTTGAAATGAAAAGGCTGGCTGAATATGAGACTGCTCAGGAAGAGTTGTTTAAAAAAATAATAGAATTACAGGACAGAGCACATAGAGAAAACCTAACGTTCTCATCTGTACCAGAAAAGCTGGAAGGAACAGACTGCATTAATTTTATAAAAGCACAAATAAGCAACTGGACTGATATTCCACAGCAGAAGTTGTTAGTTGAAAGGATGCATCATGTGTATGCTCCAAACCTGGTTGTGAGAAATCAGCCTAGACCTTTAATAGTAAAGATGCTATCCTACCAGAAAAAGGAGTTGATTCTGACAAATCTGTGTCAGAAGGACTAAATACTAAAAGTGGGGGACAGCAGAGTGTTTGTAGAGAATGATTTCTCATTGTACACAAGGTAGAAGAGAAGTAAATTCATTTCACTCTTCAGGGAATGTCAAGACACAAATGTGTGATTCAAACTGCTATAACCAGCATTCTTCCCTGGAGGGACAAAAATAATTTTTGATGAAGTACATGCTAAGGAGGAAATACAAATGTTTGTCCATCAAAAAGTAAGCTGTGAAGCAGAAGGGGGTTCTGCGTCTTGTATTCTGGCAACAAAGACCACAGAGAGATGTACCTGTGAAACCTTGTCCACTGTTTCAATGGAAAATGTTGGAGAGAAGGAAGGGGGCGCAAGAGTTGACTAGATAAATTGAGAGTATATTGGAAATGAAGCAGATATAGGATTTGGGAGATGGAGATGAACAGTAATAAAACCAGTAAGTTAATGTAGGATTAATGGGAACAATGATTATGTTTGTGAAATATGACAGAACAAGAACATCTGGAAATATTGGACTTATTCAGAATTTGTTGGACTTGGGGAGAAGGTTAACTGTATGTAAAGAAAATATTTGTTTTTCTTAATGGTACTATTTTTGTGGTGTATGGTTTTCTTTGCATGCTATAAAGTAAAATGTAAAAAGCAAGTGCATTGCATAAAAAACAATAGCCAACCTAAAGCAAAACACACTGAACAATGAGGGTCCCAATGGTTAAAAATAATTCCTTTAATGAAACAGCAGCAACAAAACAGTATTGAGTGCTTTCATCCCAAAAAACTAGGAACTTCATCAGAATACAAAAAACATACTAACCCAACATCCCTTAAATATATTTCATCATGGCAAAATCATTTAAGGAATTATTTTTAGCCATTGGGGCCCTTATTCAGTACGTTTTGCTTCAGGTATGCTATAAAGTTTTCTCAGTTATTTTTAAGTGTATTGGGGATTGTAAATATGTGCTGCTGTACTTTTTTCCCCTTTCTTTCTCCATTTTCTCTTCCTTGTTCAGTTTAAAAAAATGTAGCCACTGCAGTGTAAAAAAAAAAAAATTAAAGAGCATGACAGAATAAAAATTAATGTGCTTTTCCCATTCTTGCATGGGGGAATGACTGGATTAAGGATCCTAGATTGAATTAATGTGTTATGACTGTATTTTAAGAGAAAGACATAAATGAAAAACTGTATTGAATATTATGAGACTTTTTTCTAGCAAATAAATGTATGCATAGTAGCAATTCTATAGCTGGCCTTCATGTCTCTGTGGAAACAATCTGATAAAGAGAAATCGGCTGTCTGGTTCTTATGCCTTACGGTTACAGTCTGTTAGATTGTGATTGGCTAGGGAAAAAAGAAAAGAGAAACTGGCAAGAAGATAATGTTCTCTAAAAGTATTCAGGGGGGTTCCCAGCTGGCAGAGCTATAAAGATAAGACAAAAACAGTTCACACTTAATAGAAGCACACATTGCATCATGCATCTCAGCATGGATAACCATTTTAGGCTACTCAAGTCACTGAATGTGGTTGTCAGTTTGGGACATTTGTTCCTATTAGGAGGGTAAAATTTCAATATTTGAAGATGTACATAGTTTTGTGTGTTAGTGTTAAATTAATATGGTTTAGGGGGGGGGGGGTTTGTTTGAGGTCTTTCAATAAAACATGTTTTTGTAAGATGTGACTTAGACTCAAATGGGTTTGACAAGAAACAACTATATAAAAGTTCAACCTGCCCAGTAGTGTATACATGTAACACATAAGCTGGCACTAGACATTTAGCAAAAACGGTTTTGTACATAAAAGGTGGGACTATAACTTTTTAATACAATGATGCTTTCTATAATGTCTTTAGATATCAAAGGTCCAGATAAATACAAAAAAAGAAAGAATAGTGAAGTATATTAAAAATGCAGAGTACAAATAGCTGTGTTACAGGAGACACACCTGGAAAGAACTGAACATGTGACTTTCATAAAGAAAGGTTTTCAGTGGAATATCTGGGACAATGGAAAGGAGCAGAATTTATATTAATTGCAACATGGGCTCCAATAGTCATAGAAGAGGATAAAAAACGTAATAGTGGGTGGATTTGTAGTACTAAGGGGATACTGGCAAGGGATGAGGATTACACTGGTAGATATATATATTCCACCTAAAACTGCTATAATGGATCTTAAGAAATTTCTGGGAGAAATAGTTTTCAGCAAAGAATATTACTTATAGGTGGGAACTGGAATTTGATTTGCAGCAGTAAAGATGTGTCTGGAGGGCCCAGAAGGGAAAGTATATTTTTGAAGAAATTTATGAAAACATTTGGTATGGAAGATGTGAATTCAGTAATAGGAGTTCATAGAAAATTTACATATTATTCCTCAAGATATAAAAACTGGGGTAGGCTAGACAAAATTTACAATTCACAGGAACATGTGCATTTAATTGAAGGTATTGAGATGCACCCAATGACTATTTCAGATCATGTGCCAATAATAACTAAAATAAAAACACAGAGTAATGAAATAATAATGAGACACTGGCACTTTCCCACCTATCTGTTGAAAAGAGAGGGATTTAAGGAATGGGTAGTGGAGATTATTCAGGAGCTATTTGAGAGGATAGAAATTGCTTCTGAAAACATAGCTAATGAGTGGGATAAAATTAAGGTGGAGTTTAAAACAGGGTGGGGAAACAAGGGCACTATGGTTAAATAAGAATTATTTAGCGGGACTGGCAAATGTTAAATTATTTGCAGAATAGGTGCAGTCTCACAGAACAAGAAGAGGATCAACTGCAGAATGCTAAACAGAAAATAAGGGATTCTCTCAATATGTACGAGTTTAGAAAGATTTATGTTAAGTAACTGTTTTTTGATAATAACCGTAGAGCCCAAAAACTTTTAGCACAGTGACTCAGGCAACAGAAAGCAGAAAGGGCTGTCGCTAAGCTTAGGGAGCCTATAACAAGGAAAGTTACAAGAGAACCTGTAGAGGTATTAGAAATATTTAGGAAATGCTATGAAAGTCTGTATAAAGCAGAATCAAGAAAAGGTACAAATGAAAATGTTTATGGCAGAATTAAGTATGCCAAGGTTAGAGGTAGATGAGACTCAATTACTAACAGGATAGGAGGAGATGAGATAAAAATTGTTATATAACCAATCTACATGAAAGTCCCCATGAATAGATGGCATTCCTGTGGAAGTTTGGAAGCTAGGAGGGGAAAAATTGATAAAGATTTGAAAGCTTTTCTTTAACAGTATTTTAAGAGGAGGAGAAGTACTAACATATTGGAAGAAAGCAATGGTAGGTGTAATAGTTAAAGATGGTAAAGATCTATCAGATCCAGCTTCATACAGGCCCATTTCAGTACTAAACCATGATTATAAAGTGTTCCATCTCTATAATGGCTAAAGGAATGGCAAATGTAATGCCAAAATTGATAGATCTAGATCAATGTGGTTTTATGGAGGGGAGGCAAATATCTGACAACATTAACAGAATATTGATGATCCAGAGGGAAGCAGAATGTAAGAAAATGCCATTGTTGTTCGTGGACCTTGATGCAGAGAAAGCATTTGACAGGGTAAGGTGGGACTTTATGAGCAGGGCAATGGGAGTATTTGCTTTTTCTGAAAAAAAATATAAGATTGATTAAGAGGATATATGAGGGATGAGAGGAAAAAAGTGGGTGAGGTCCTCTCTGTTAATTTCTGCTTGAGCAGAGCAACCAGGCAGTGGTTTCCTCTTTACTCTTTGCTGTTTGCATTGTATTGGAACCATTGGCAAAGAAAATAAGGGACTCAGAAATTCAAGGATATAATTTTTGTGATAGTCAAGGAAGGCTGGCTCTTAATTGCAGATGATATTATTTTATACCTGATAAAATCAGAAAGAGACATTACAGTGTTGTAGAACATTTTGAGACAGTTTCAAATCGTTTTGGGATACAAAATTAATAAAGCTAAAGCAAAGGCAACAGAGGTAAGTTATGTACCCACATATGAATTGGTTTAGCAATATCAATATTTACGTGGATATGATAAAATGAAGTATTTAGGAGTATGGATTAAAAATTATTCTGGTGTAGCAGCTAAGGATATGTGGGAAGAGACTAAAAAGATAATACAAAAATTAAGAAAATGGAAATTTTGTTATATGGATAGTAAGATTCAAATGGTTAAAATGTTTTTATTCCCATTAGTCTTATACACAGGTCAGGCATAATTTTATCAACCAGAGGAAAGTTGTAGATAGCAGTTATTAAGGAGTTGAAGGTCTTTATCAGGGAGGGGAAGGTGGCAAGAGTCAAGTGGAATAAGCTGATTTTTCCAGTATAACAGGTCGGATTGGTGTTACCTGATTTGAATGGGTATTTCAGAGCTGCACAGTTAAGGCACCTCTACATAGCACAAGCAGGAAGTATAATTCAAAATAGAAAGAGATGATGATGAAACGGGGGGGAGTGCAAGAAACAAGGAGAGCTTGGAATTTTGGATGCAGGCCTTTAAGCAGAATAACAATAACCATACAGAATATTATATCTATAAAGCAGCCGAAGGTATCCTAAATCAACACAGGAATGGAGAAAGGAGATTTTGCTGATAGGGATGACTGCATTAAGGGTATAGACAATAGGCAAAAGAGGGCTGGAATTTATTGGAGAAAACTAGTAAACGAACCAAGGTATTGGGAGCTAGAGAGAGAGAAAATTAATAGAATGGGAAGATGCCAAGAATTTATTTGGACCGCAGATTTAGAAATTGCCTTCCATATCAAAGATTGATATGAGCGTATAGGCAAAGAGAAAGAAATAGATGGGTCCAAAACAAAAGACCAGCAATGGTAGAATTTTTAGTACAATCTAGAACACAAGCTGCAATTAAAAAAGAAATAATTAGTAGACCATATAAAATATTGCATAACTATAAGAATCTATCAGAGGAGGTTAGAAAGTATTGGGAGAAGAGATTGGAGAAGCACTTCACAAAGTAAAAATGGGAGGATATATGTATGTCTACCAAATATGCAACAAAATCTAGAAAATTTAGGATTTTTGCTTGGAAATGTTTATAGAGATATTTCTATGCCCCAAGTAGACTCCAGAGAATTTTTTCTCAGATTGGAAGTGTTACTGGGAAGAAAGAGGTAATTGAGCACATATTTTCTGGAAGTTCAGTGAGCTGGCAGACTTTAAGGATTCCCTGTACTGCAGGGTGCACTGTTGGAGATGCTGGGTGGGCAGATTGGTTTATGACTAGGGAGATGATTTTTCTGTGCTGTGATGCAGAATCGGAATTGGCTAGATATGGTGAGACCCTGCTGTGTCTAATTTTGGTGATTGCTGAAAAGGCATTTACTAGGAAATGGAAATCAAAATCTAAACCAACTATACTAGAAGTAGTGAATATAGTAACAGAGATAAAACAACTGGAATTGAGATCTTTAGAAAAGGGGAAGAGTAAACTGCATAGAAAAAAATGGAATTGTGAGAACAGTACATACAAGGGAGAAATGAGGTTTAAAAGAAGGCAGGACTTAAATGAGATATGTAATGTCTGACTGAAAATTATTGAGTATATTATAAGTGATGTATAATGTTTGCTACTGGGAGTGTGTCATTATGGTTTGTGATGTGAAATGCTTGCAACTAGGATTGTGTCAGTGTGGTTTGTTTTCATTTATATAAATATATGATTGCCTGTATCATAAGTGATGGTTTAATAAAGATGTTTCTTGTTATAAAAAAGGGGGAGGAATTGAATATTTTATATAATGTTGCTTAGGTTATATGGTATATAGCAATATATGTGAAGTATAATGTTTGTAAACGTGGACTTGTTAATACAGTTTGATTACTTTTATATAAATGTAAATCTGTCTTTGTCACAAGTGATAATTCAGTAAAGGTGTTACAAAAAGAAAGGACAACATGTGTCAAAACAATTTCCAAATGGTGTCTAAAGTTATTACCTTTTGTTATACTCAGTGAATCTATTCCAGGCAAGGTCAAGGCCCACTCGTTCAGAGCCTTGGCTTCATCTGTGGCTTTTTGGAAAGGGTTGCACTTGAGTGTTGTAGATACTGCTACTTGGTCCTCTGTACATACTTTTACAAAGCACTATAAGCTTGATTCCTTCTCTAGGTCCAGATCAAGCTTTGCTGGACCATTCTCTAAAGTATCCTGGACTCTTCTCCTTCCACCTCCCAAATGTAGTTATCTGTGGTAATCTACCCATATAGCTAAGGCTACTGCAGCAGTGATCATATGTTCAACATATAGTACAGTTGTGTAAGTTGAAAATTACCATAACAGTAGATGTTCAAATGATGACTAATGCAGTAGCCACTCCCTCCATCCCTTTTGCTTTTTGGTGTGTTTTTTATGCCAGGGTGTGGGCATTTATTTTTTTGTTGTTCCTGGCTTTGTCCTTTCAGGGCTCAGCCTCCCTATCTTTGCTGGCAGGAAAGTTCTGAAGGGCTTTGCACCCAAATTTGTCTTTTTGTCAGCTCAGCTTGCACTGCTTGACAGTTTGGGTGTGTGGAAGGTGCCCTGAAGTTTTAGAAGCTGGCCTGGTGTTCTATCCTTGACGGGATATAACCCATATAGCTAAGGCCACTGAAAAGTGATTGTTTGAAAATCTAATGTTATGGTAAGTTCAGCTTACACATCTGTAGTTTACATATCTCATATGCCAAAAAATTCCTGCTCAAGCATTTACATGTTATCCTGGGCTTGATGGCATGGGGGGATCCACTATGAGTAATCACGTTTCATTTGATTAACTTGGGAATTTTTTAAGCCAAAGCATCAAAATTCTTAGGGATGACTAGCCAAAACAGTGGCAACGAAAGATTGCAAAACACTAAAAATATTTTCCTTCCTCGACATGGGGTCAAGCCCTTTAAAGCCCGAACAGTATAAATACCAACATCAAGATTGCAGAAACTCAGATAAGAGGGAGAAAATGAGGAAAGTATTAAACTCTCCTTCTTTGATTTGTTCTTGCAGTCTAACAGTCACCCCGGTGAGAATGACAAGTGCCATAATCATCTGGTAGATTGCCTTTAGCATTGAGGTATTGAGGAGGGGGAGGGAGCAGAGATGATTTTAAATGTGGTAATTCATGATGTTTGTAGCTCTTCCCAATCAGGACATTCAAAAATATCCCCTGGTGTGCAGAACAGTGTATGTGATGCTACTGGCTGCTCTGCTCTAATCCACTTCGTCTTCCTTCCTTACTACCTGTATGGTTCTAGCCCCATGAGGTAGTGCCAGGGACATTATGGAAAATGAAGCTGTAGGTGAAACCCTGGAGAGAAGCTGATGGTCACCTGTTGGGCAGAAAAAATGGCTGAAGAAAAACTGCATTTTAGTACTAATATGATTACGGTTATTTATTTACCAATTTATGTTTGCTTCTTATACTTTCCCACCTTATGTCATGTCACTGATATCTGCCTTTGCCTGGATTAACCAATTGCATTTCTGTCCCCTCAGAACCCTCCTCTGTATTCATAGGGTCGGGGGTTAAATCAGACTTGCCCTGCCCTGTGGCCCATGCTTAGACTTGGAGCCGAAACTATTTATTTATTTAACATTTGTTCACCATTAAAGTCTGACTAGGACAGGGCCTATTTTCACTGGAGCTCCAGGGAGAAATGCTCCAAACACATTTCTTTGGAATGTGGGAGGAAACCCATGCCAACACAGAGAGGGCATATAGACTTAGTACAGAAGGCACCCCAGCCATTAAACGAACCAGAGAACCTCTCACTGTGAGGCAGTGTTAACCGCTGCATCACTGTGCCACCCATAATCTTTTAATCATTTATCTTATTATTTTCTGTTTAGCAAGCTCAGGCTACTTATCTAATATTGTCTTAGTTACTCTAATGGGATTGTAATAACATACACATTATGCCTCTGTTAGGTTCAACTGTTTGCCACTCCTTTCCTAGCTTTGCTTATATTTTTTCATAAGAATTGAATCTGTGATCTTCAAATTTAGGAATGTAGTTACTCCAGTACTGATGTTCTTTTTTATATTCAAATGTTATGATGATGTAGCTAATTGTACAGATATAATAAGGGTGATTCCTCTGTTTCTACTTCTGACATATGGCAGTATCTGGTCAAGTTTACAGTTTGAATCTTGTCTTTCATTGACAATTGACTTCCCTCTGGCTTTCCTCTGAAGTCTTTGGGATGTATCAGTGTGTGCATCTCTGTGGTATTAATAACTCCACAAGTTGCAGCTGGTTAGCAAATGATTAATCTTCTCAGAAGTATTACCAGTTGCACATGCTCTGAAGTTGTCCTCTGCCACGTTTCAGCTTACTTTCTCTCTTGCTGTATCTACTCACTTAAATCACTCATGTATCCATTAATGCACTGGGATGAAGACCCCCCAGACTATGAATTTAAAATCTGTTTATGTTTTATTTCTGGATGTCTTTAGATGGGTTATGTTGGGGATGTCTTGGTTTGTCTAATGTACTACAACTCTTGCGCCATCTTTCATGGAAATGTAAGGAGGCATCAAGGTCCAATATATTATTTTTATACTAAAAATATGCACCACTATTAAAGGCCTTTACTTTATGCAAAACCAGAGAACAACTAGTCCTTTGTGGGTGCTGATCATTTTTGAATGGCCCTAATGCCAGTTACTTATAGTTGATTGAATAAAAGATGCATGATATCTATTTCTAAAATTTAGCTTTTTTTTTTTATTTGTTTGCATTTTTTGTATCTGTTTATGAAATTATATTTACAAGACCCAGTAACAGCAACACTTTAGTAGTTCATTATCAGAAAATGAATCTGTTGCAATGCATCCTTTCTTAGGAATCATTACCAGCTGCAATAGTTTTACCCGGTAGACACACACATCTGTTTTCTGACTTGTGAACTTTTACATAGTCGTAGTGAACTGTTAGTGAACAGAGTTTAAAAAATATTCTGTTAGCAAATCAAAATACTTTCCTAATATAATCAATAAATGTCTTTTTTATTTCTTGGTATTCAATAGACTGATTGGAATGAAGGGTACCAGCTTGCTGCTGCTATGAATTTTCGTTTTCCTCAATGTGTTTCTACAAACCTAAGAACGCTTATCCCTAATGCTAGTAATGAGGCTATAAAGATCATGCAAGACATGCTCCAGTGGGATCCAATGAAAAGACCAACAGCAAGCCAGGTAGACCTCAGTACAAACAAAGCAAAATGAAATATTTTAATCATCTTATACAACTAATGTTAAATCATTGATGTCAACCTTTATTTGCTTAGAAGATGATTTGGCAAGAATATATAAAGTGAATTTGGTGTATTTATTTGCAAGCTAAAGGCATGAAAGTTTTGCAGATTTAGAAGTTTTAACAAATTATTGTACTAAATCTTGGAAATAAACAGTGGCAAGAATTTATTTATAATGTGTCACATCCAGTTACTTGCAAGGTACAGTGATAAAAGTTAATATTTAGTATCTTAGCAAATTCATTTACTTGCTCTGCTGCTGTTTTGTTATATATGTCATTCCTCCATTACCTACCCAGCAAGAGAATTAATCATTTTTCTCTGTAAGACACAGGTACACTTTTTTTCTTTAGTGCAGCAGTAGCAAGAAAGCATTACTAAGCATTCACTTTTAATACTGCAGGGGTAACTTACTTACTCTTCCACTTGTCATTATTACTAAATATTTGTTTAACTTAACTTTTTTTAACTTTACTTAAAGACTTCTGTTTTGACAAAACAGACCACGCGACTTGCATTAAGTGCTAGTATATCCACAGTCATCCAGTTTTTATACCACATCACAAAATTATAAAGAAAAAATAATTGAATGAAATATAAAAAAAAAAAAAAAAAAATCACAAAATTATTTAAAAAAAAAAGTCCTCCTGTTGAGAGATCTTTATTTCATACGTCGTACAGCCAGAGCTCAGAGTCCATAACTTTCCCTGCTCTGCTTGAAACAATACACCCCTCTTCATTCCCCACTTAACACTACTTCTCATCATTCTCTTAATTTAACACTTAAACAGTGCTTCTCATCGTTCTCTTTTTCCGACTGTCCCCATCTACACCTCTGCTTCTGTCATGCATTCCCTGTATATCTAATTTGTAAACCTTCTAGATGAACCAGTTTGGAAGAGGCAGCCTAGATGGAGCTTATCCTATACCTTACTCTCTCACTTATATTACCACTGTTCTCCTAATCGATACTAGTATCTCCCCTATACATAATTGTATAAATTGCGTCTCAACTGTACTTTTCATTATATCTCTTGGACTCTTTATAAAAACTCTTTCTATACTGAAATGTAAGAACACTAAACGTAGAAAGCCTGAATGTTTCATTCTCACCCTTTTCTCTCAGGAGACAATTATTTATAGAGTTATTTTCATGTGTGTGTGTGTGTGATATAAGAAATACTGGATAAAATGTTATATGCTTGATTTTAACCCACAAGTTACATACACAGTAATAATGCAGTGTTAATTAACTTTGGCTCTTACATTTACCTCAGAATTACTATTTTATAGGTTCATAGGTTCATAGGTTCATACTAGGCTATCTGCCCAAGGGCATTTATAAGCCTAGCCCATAGTTATGTGGCTTTCGCCACCCCTTTAGTTTGAATAAAAACTATGCCTATCATTTTTCTGTGCCTCTGTCAAGCAGTGACACTGAAGTAATCCCTGGGGTATATCTGCGATCTCCTATCCATTGGTCAAGATTCCTCTTGAACAAGGCCAGCGAGGTGCTCTGCCTCACATGTACCGGGATTTTGTTCCACAGCATAGGGAGTCTCTGGGTGATGAATCTGTCCTCATAAAACCTGTATTTCTCTCTCAAAGTTGTATAGTACATTTTATAGTACTGTAGCACCATACACAATATAGAATTCATTTCTTCAATTCAGCTTTTGTCCTATGATATATATTATTAAAATTTCATTTTGTTCTATTAATTTAAAGAAGGGAGGATGATTTTTTTTGTTGTTTTTTGGAAAAAAAAGTTTTTAGTAATTTTAACTAAACAAATTGATTGTGGCAATAATTGTACTTCGAAATTTGTGAGCATAAAAAAGAAACAATATGAACAAGAACAAATCAGAACAACTATTTGAAAGACTGTCTGCTAACAATGAAGATTCTCAGAAAATTCCTGTACGTCACTATTGATGTGAGTATAGCTAATCTGAAGTAGTTAACTTCATTTGTCCATCAACCTGTGGGTATCAGATCTATATCGGATCCGAGCCGGCAGTTTCAAACAGCTAAGATCCGAGCTCCAAGCTCCTCCCTCTTACCCATAACCCCCCTGCTATCCCTTCCTGACCTCAGATCTCGTTTGCCGCGGTTCAGTCAGCAGCTCTGAATGAGTTCCAGGCGTGGGAGTAGATCGTTTTTTGTGAGAAAAATCCTTTTTCTTTCCTATTATAGCAGTAAAAAAATTGTGTGTGCGTTGCTCCTTAGTTAGTTTACAGTTAACTGTTTTTGTAATTAATTTTAGTTAAATTACCTCCCCACGTGTGTGTGAAGGCATGTCTGTCTTGGGCCTAGTGTAATTTTGTCCTTAGTCATGTCTGAGGCCCCTAAAGCCTTCTTTTCTAAATGCACCAAGTGTGTCTATAAGCTGTCCCCAGCGGATGGCCACACTCGGTGTTATATGCCTTGGGGTTGACCACCTCTCCTCAGGCTGCACCATTTGGGCAGCCTTCAACCCCAGGGCTTTGAGGGACAGGAGGTCGAAGTTGATTCTGGCGGGACTGTTGCCCCCGGACTCGACTTCGTCCTCCTCTCCCTCCGTGGCACCTGCCGCGGCAGTGCCACCTTCCATCCCTGCTCCCCTGGCCGGGACTCACCCTCCCACCTCAGGCCAGGAGGAGAGAGAAGCTGGGTGGGAGAGGAGAAAAGAGAAGCACCACAAGCGGCAGGCCGAGTCTTCCTCCTCGGCCCTGCTGGCCAAGCAAGTAGCTTCTCCCAGGGCCTCCAGGCCTTCTCCTACATGGCTCCATTCACCACATTTTTCCCCAGAGCCGGAGGAGGAGGAAACCCGGCCGCCTTAGAGGTCATCGAGGCAGCACTCCTGGCCTGTCTCGGTGGCCTCCTCTAGGTCAACTCGAAGCTTGTCCGATGCAGACATGGACTAGATGATGCGTAGGTTCCTCCAGGCCCAGCTGCAGATGGGAGTGCTCCTGCCTCCCCCCCCCCTGCAGGGGGGGGAGCTCAACCCCCTTTTTTGCCCCGATTGCTCCTTCTCTGACCCACTTTCGGGGTTCACAGCCTTTGGCGCCGACAGCACCCTCGAGTTTGTCGGGTCCATTTTCGGAGTCGAAAGCTGAGCTTCAGATCCGGAGGTGTCAGTGTGTCTTCGGTTCCGTCTCGGTCAGAGCATACTGGCCCTTGGGATCCGATTGCTTCGGCGCCGGCTCCGATCCACACATTGGATCCGAGGGGACTGCTCTTGGATCCCAGAGAGAGCAGATCTCCTCGGCGTTTGATGTGGAGAGGGTATTGTTGAGGGATTCGAGGCCCCAGGCTCCTGCTACAGTTCCACACTGCACTCCCTCTCAGACGGGCCTACCTTTCATCACCCGGCCCCAGGGACAGCCTGCGCCTACGTCCCAGATAGTTCCCTTGGAGGAACAGGATGTGGTTGGTGAGGCCTCTTTGGACAGCCCCCCCCCCGAGGAGGTTCCTCACAAACGTTAAGTGCAAGAGGAGGCACTTGGACTCACCTGAGTCCTTGACAGAAGACACAGACTTAGAGGAAGGTTCCCCAAGGTCACCTCCCAAAGACGTCTCCTTCTGAGACATCATGGAAATGCTTCAAATTAGAGGGGGGGTGGTCAGTCCAAAAACCTTCCTCTGATGAGTCTGTGTTTCTGGAGGCATTTGATGCAGGCCCATCTACCTCTTGGGTGTCCCCTCCCGCCGATCCCCTGGTAGACCTGATTAATACCAGGGCATGGAAGGAGCCAGACACTGTGGAGCTCATTCGAAAGAGACCAAATTCTCAGCCCCCCTTCTGATAGGATGTGTTGGAGCAAGAGTGCTCCTGTAGATGCCATGTTGGTGGCGGCCGCCACCAGAAAGGAACTAGCCCAGGAGAGTTCCTCGATCCATCCTCCAGACAAGGAGTTTTGGACGATAGACCACCTGAGGAAGCGGATGTTTGTTTCAGCCACCTTCTCTGTAAGGTTGCTGAATTATATGGCACACGTGATACGACTCCAGCGGGATCTCATCAAAGAATACGCTGGGTTGCCCCCAGAGTCCATGTCGGCCGAGGATAAGAAAGTATTCTCAACCCGAATGGCCACTCTCAAATCCATTATGAACACCTCTATGTGGCTCCTCTCCCATGCTACGGAAGGAGCCGCTAGAGCTAGTGGAGCGGGCATTGTCTTACGACGGCACGCTTGGCTCCACCATTGCGATTTTGTGGAACCCTTCAAGGCGTCCTTCGCTAATGCCTCGTTTTATGGTTCTTCGCTATTTGGCAAGACCGTATGCGACACTCTGGTCCAGAGCGAGAAAGATGGGAAGACGTTGTCTGCCGTCGGAGTCTGCTTTTCTGCTCCCCTGAGGTCCTTCTGTAGGAACCAAAAGGGACAGAAGAAGACGTGGTTCTGGAAGTCTCAACAGTCCCGTTTTGCTCTGGACCCCTCATCCTTCAGAGGCAGAGGAGGACAGGGTGGACGCCGGCCCAGAGGCAGAGGGGGACCGAAGAATTTCAGGTCGAGAGAACCCTTTTCTGATCAGCCCGTGCAGCAACCCTGAAGGGTCCACTCTGGAGGCAGTCGGGGGGCGTTTCTCGAGGCACCTAGCAGTTTGGGAGTCCATTACAACAGATCGCTGGGTGCTTCGAATCATATCCAGGGGTTACAAGATCCCCTTTCTCAATCTCCCTCCCAAACCCAGGAGCCTCCCCGATGTCCCACCCAATCAAAGGGAAGCAGAAGCCACAGAAATACTCCAGCTGCTAGAAAAAAGAGCAATCCAGCATGACCCCCAAGACCAATCCGGATCAGGCTTTTACTCCAGGTTCTTCTTGGTGCCAAAAAAGACGGGGGACTTAAGACCAATCCTTGACCTGTCCTTTCTAAACCTGTCAGTGGCCAAAGAGAAGTTCCCGATGGTCACCATTCAGTCCATTCTCCCACTCCTGCAGGAGAACGACTGGATGTGCTCTATAGACCTAAAGGATGCGTACTACCACATTCTGATGGACAGACGATCCAGAAGGTTTCTCTGCTTCCAGCTAGGAGCCAGCCACTACCAGTTCAGGGTCCTTGCCTTTGGTCTCACCACAGCCCCCAGGGTGTTCACCAAAGTCTTGGCAGTTGTAGCGGCCCACCTGAGACTCCAGGGAATACAGGTCTTTCCGTACCTGAACGACTGGCCCCTGACTGCCCCCACCAGGCATCTACTGTGTTCAGCCAGAGATTACTTCCTCCACTTGGCCTCCCGACTGGGAATCACAATCAATATCAAAAAAATCTTCTCTTCAACCAACCCAGATCTTGGACTTCATTGGGGCCAGATTAAACACCAACCTTTTGCAAGTCTTCTTAACTCTGGACCGGCTTCTAACACTAAAGCTCCATGTGCTGGCCCTTCTACACTCCCCGGCTCCTCCAGCGAAATTGGTCCTGAGTGCTCTAGGTTTCATGGTGGCAACAATCAACCTGCTACCCTTAGCACGCTTGAACATGAAGGTACTACAATAGACCTTGCAGGTTCAATGGTCCATCCTGCAACATCCACTGAGTTCACCCATCCCCCTCAGCAGGGTTTGCAGGAAAGCCCTATTCTGGTGGCTCCAATCCCCGGACCTCCAGAAAGGGCGCCCCTTCGCTATGTCCCCTCCTCTAACCACGGTGACCACGGACGCTTCTCACCTCTGGTGGAGGGGCACTGTATGGGCAGAACCGTCCAAGGCACGTGGACCCATTCAGAGACCTTGTTGCATATCAATGTCCTAGAGATGAGAGCAGTGCTTTTAGCGTTGCAAGCACTCCAAGCCCTTCTTCCCTTGGGGACAATTGCAATTCAGACAGACAACATGTCAGTAGTCTGGTATATCAACAAGCGAGGGGGAACCATATCCTACCCACTTTGTCGAGAGGCCATGAGAGTCTGGGAATGGGCGATCTCCACCAATCGCCTTCTCATAGAGATGCACATTCCGGGCCGGTCGAACATCTTGGCAGACAGGCTGAGTCGAACCATCCTTTCAACGAACGAGTGGTCTCTGAACCCGAGAGTAGCGAAGCAAATATTCCTCAAGTGGGGTCAACCTTGCTGCAATCTCTTCGCGTCTCCTTCGAATGCAAAGGGCAGTGATTACTTCGCTCTAATCCCCCCACCGGGGGAATCCCCCAGAGACACTCTGGTGCATGTTTGGCCATCCGGTCTACTTTATGCTTATCCACCTCTTCCCCTAATGCTAAAATTCTTGCAGAAAGCCCGTCGGTTGGGTAGCAGAGTGATCCTCATAGCCCCATTCTGGCCTCGTCAAGCATGGTTCCCATGTCTATGGTCTCATCTAGTGAATCCCCCATGGATTCTAGATCCCACTCCAGATCTGATCTCTCACCCACTAGGATTAACAACACCAAACCTGGACAACCTCAAGCTTACAGCTTGGTTGATCCATTTCCAGTAATAGCTAGGACTCCCGGTATCTCGCCCTCTGTTAAGGCTATTCTAGTTGCCGCTCACAAGCCTTCTACAAGAAAGGTTTATAATAGCAAATGGAAACGCTTTTCAATTTGGGCAGAGCATAGAAACTTAGACCCCTTTACAGCTCCATTACCAGCAGTACTAGAATTTTTGTCAATCTTATTCGACCAGGGTGCTAGCTCCTCTGCGGTCAAAGTCCAGTTAGCCGCAATCTCCCACTATCATGTGGGAAGTGATCTCGGTCCCTTGGCCTCTTCCAAATTATGCAAGACCTTCTTAAAAGGCACTTTCCTCTTGAGACCTCCTGTTAAAGATGCAGTTCCTCCATGGGATTTAACTCTTGTTCTCCAGTCTCTGACAGCTCCTCCCTTTGAGCCTGCAGCTTTGGTAGATCTAAAATACTTATCTTGGAAGACGGCCTTTCTTATTGCCATCACTTTGGCCAGATGGGTTTCGGAGCTTCAAACCCTTTGCGCCAAACCACCATACTTGGTTATCCATAAAGATAGAGTTTCTCTCAGGACCAATCCCTCCTTTTTGCCCAAAGTTGCTTCGGTGCCCAATATCAATCAATCTGTTAATTTACCAGTATTCTTTCCAAATTATCAGAACAAGGGTGAATACAAGTTACATTCTCTGGACGTACATAGGCAATTGAGGTTCTACTTGCACAGGACCGCTGATCACAGGAAATCTGAGCAACTCTTTGTATCCTTTGCTAAGCCCTCTTTGGGAAAACCAGTATCAAAAGTTACATTGTCCAGATGGATTTCCCAATGTATACTTCTTGCATATAAGAGTTCTGGCCGACCTGAACCCGAAGGAGTCCATGCCCACTCTACACGATCGATTTCTACCTCTGCCGCCTTTTGGTCCAGAGTGTCATTGGATGACATTTGTTCAGCAGCCACTTGGGCATCATCTCATACGTTCATTAACCATTACAAGTTGGATATAATTTCCAGAGGGAGAGCATCCTTTGGCTCTGCAGTGCTCCGGAATATCCTTCCATGAGGACCTCCCAAGGATTGGGTAGTTGGGGACTCTGTCCCACAGGTTGATGGACAAATGAAGTTAATTACTTCAGATAAAGAAGTTATGTACTCACCATAACATTCCATCTGAGTAGGTAAACTTAATTTGTCAGCAACCGACCCACCCTCCAGCCCCCTAACCTATAGTGCGTACTAAAGGATTCCTTGCCCTTGTTTCCGGATAACACTAGGTTAGGATGTGCAGGTGATCCTTTGTGTTGTAATGCTCTGTGTTGGTAAGCAAACTCGATATGAGGTCAGGAAGGGATAGCAGGGGGTTATGGGTAAGGCAGAGGCGCTTGGAGCTCGGATCTTAGCTGTTTGAAGCTGCCGGCTCGGATCCGATATGGATCCGATACCCACAGGTTGCTGTCATATGAAGTTTACCTACTCAGATGGAACGTTATGGTGAGTACATAACTTCTTTTTTTTTATCAAGCAGTTCCTCGAAATTTGTTGACATATTATAGTAGGAGGTGATTCTAGTAGATCTTGATTTAATGGTGATAATTTCCAGATAACATACTTAGGTTGCAATATTTGTGAATTTGTTGAAAGAGTGTGTAGCTTCATTCTTCCAATTCCTGTTTATAACTTTCCTCGCGCTTGATAAAATGGACAGTTCTTCTCCTTCTTCTTCTTCTGTCTTTTCCTGGTTAGGGGTCGCCACAGCGGATCACCTGTCCGCTCATGATTGGCAGCAGAGTTTTACAGTGTTGAGTTGCCAGCCCGGCGCACAACCTTCGACAGAAGGCACACACACACATGCATTCATGCCTAGGGCCAATTTAGAGTGTCCAATCCACCTATAGCATGTCTTTGGGATGTGGGAGGAAACTGGAGCACCCAGAGGAAACCCATGCGTCCACAGGGAGGGCATGCAGACTCCGCACAGAAGGCACCACAGCCGAGGATTTAACTGGAGAACCTCTTGCTGTGAGGTGGCAATGCTAACCGCTGCACCACTGTGGCAGCCCAGTTGATAAAATGGACAATAAAAGAGGGTATTTCATTATTTTAACACAAACAGAAATAAAAGGTATTAAAAAGAATTAATGACTTGGATAAAACACAGTTGTCTCCAAATAAAGCCTGTAAAAAAAAAATGTATGTTATTCCAATAAGGTGTAGTACCACAATCAAAGAACACGTGTTGCCAATCTGCTTTAAACTCCTGTTTACATCTCCAACAAACTTGCTTCTTTTCAAATATTAATTCAGTTTTATGAGGTGTGAAGAAAGATCTATGCAAGAATTTCCATCTGTCTGGAAGATATTACAAATTATTTTTATTCTCTTCATCTGGAGGTCTGTTATTAGTGTAAGTAAAATAGTTCCAATAACTGTCATTGCAACTTTTTGTTTCTTTCCTCACCACTTTATATAATTTGGAAAAGAGACACCCTCCCAGTGTGTTTTGTTGTATTAATAGTATTAACGTTCAATTAAATTTGGGATAAGATATTTTACCCTTGGTTGCATTAACTTAATTTTACCGTCTACATATTTCTGCAAGATTATACCTCCAACCACATCTCTTCACTTAAATCATATTTACTCATGATATAATCAACAGAATGCAATTTTTCATTATTCATAAATCGAAACCAATATTTCAGATTTTTTTTTTTAAATGTAATCATTGTGTCTAACTTTGAAGTGTAAATATTATTTTGAGTGTATGTAGGGAAAAAAAGAAAAATCCATGCCTTATATATTGGATTTCTGTAAATTAAGTTTCTAAAGGTATTTAATATAGTTAAAATAAAATAAATGCCAGTTGTCTGGTGACTCTTTTCTAAAAAGTAATCTTTCAGCAACCAATGTAAACTATTGTGTAGTATAAAATATTAGAGTTTGTTATATTTAAAGTTTATAAAAAGGCATCTAGAAACTATTTCCACCTGGCTGTGTAAATAAGAGGTATTGTTTTTATAACTGATGATAAACAATATAATTTTAGATCTGGTAGTTCAATCCCTCCTGCTGTCCAGTCCCTTATATGATGATTTAGGGTAATTCTTGGTTTGTTGGGAACCAAGAAGTTTTAAAATTAATGTATTGAATTTTTTAATACATGTTTTAGATGGAGATAAAGATAATGATGGAATAACATATAAGACTTTTAGTAAAATCATTTTGATTATACTGTCTCTTCCATTGTCAAGAAAAAAAATGCTCCATTTATTTATTCAGTTCTTTATACTAATTATGCTGTTAGTATAATTGTAACTTTTTATATTATTGATGTTATCTATTATAAAGTTTCTCTCTTTGACAATGTATTTAGTAAATCTGTCATCTATCCCATCTATATTTGCTTTTATGGATAGTATATTTGTTTTGTTGTCATTAAAGGAGTGACCAGAGTTTTTTGGAACTCAGCCATTCCCTTAAAAACAGCAGAAAGGGAATTATCAGTGTCAGAAGAATGTCATCAGCAAATAATTGGATTTTAGAAACCAAATTCACACTTATGCTAATGTCTTTTATGTCTAAGTTTGATCTAATAAAATTAGCAAAAGGTTCCGTAATTAGAGTGAAAAGCAGGGGTGGAAGAAGACATCCTTGTTTAGTTCCATTCAAAGTTTGTATGGAATCAGAAGTAGAAGTACCTATTTTAACATATGCAAAACAATTGTCATAAATACGATTTATTAGATGTGAAAAATTACATGAAAAAATGACATTCCTGTAAGAGTAACAAAATATATTTCCAATTCACAGGGTCAAAAGCACTATTAGTGTCTAGACTCATTAATGTTAGATTCTCTTTTGTTTTGTTTACATAGTCAATTACTGCGATTATTCTTTTGATATTGTCATAACTATTTCAGTTTAGAATAAAAACAGTTTGATCCTCATTAATCATGGATGGTAGAATATATTTTAATGTACTAGCACAAATTGCCATGGATAATTTAAAATCTACATTTAAAAGTAAAATTGGTCTATGCAAAGAGCATTCAGTTGGAACTTTGTTAGTTTTTAAAACTGGAAAGATGAAAGTATATTTCCAGGAGGGTGGAAGTTAATTAAGTCTTTAACTATAGAAAAATGTGTAATATGTTTATGGCTTCTTTAGGTAGTAACTTGTAGAGTGCTGGTATAACTCCATTATTACCTGGTACCTTGTTAGGTTTTAATTTGGTAATTTGAGTTTGAATTTCAGACATTGAGACAGGTTTATCAATTAATTTCACTTGGTCATCAGATAATTTATTTTTTATATTTTTTGATCAAAGTTTTGATTATCCCTTCTGAATCTGTTATTATATTATATTGATTGGTTTTATTTAATAATTTCTAAATTCTTTTAAAATATCTTCTATTTCTGTCACTTTTCCTTTTCTCTTATGTGAATAAATTGCCTTTATATGGTTAGATTTAGCTAACAGAACAAAACTAGTTACTAACTTATACAAAGATTTTGGGTTAATAGAGAAGTTAATTATCTTAAACTTTTCTAGATTAATCCTAGCTTTATGATTTGAAAATTTCAAATACTTACTATGTACATTATTAATGTTTTCTTTCTATTATTGTTACCTGTCTGATTTTCCTGTTTTCATTTGCCATGTTTTTATTGTATCTCGTACAGTTCTTTGGTTCATTATGTTTTCTGTATTGATAGCCAGTTGGTGACTGTGCCAAAAAGATATGCTTTTAGTGGATCCCATAGATAGATTTCTGAAATATCTCCTGTAATGTTAATTTCTAGAACAGAAAGAATTTCTTTAGTAAAAATCCTTAAAATCCTTCAAGCAGGTTATATATGCTGGTATCATCTTGATCTTAATGATTTAAAAAAAAGCTCAAAAGTGATTGCATTGTGATCTGAAAGTGGACAAGATAACACTTGAACTTTGCCGAGTTTATCTATCAACTCATTGTAGACATGTACTGTATCAATTCTGGATTGTCTTCCATGTCTGTTTGAGTAATGAGTAAAGAAAAGTGATTCTGGATCTGAGAAGTCATTTATGTCTCTAAGGTAAAGTAGTTTGCTGAACTTTAACAGTGCCTTTACCAATGCATGTTGTATTACATCTTTTGGTGACAATATACAATTAAAATTTACTGCTACTATGATGCTGTCTTTTGAAATTTGAATTACTTGTTCTAAAAGTTGTTCAACAGTTTTAATTCCTATTCCAGGAATCCAGTATACGTTAATAAAGGTTAGTGTTCTCTTTTATTATATGCTAGGGTAACAAAACAAAGCATACCTTTATCATCCATATATGTACCAATGACTGTAGGCATAGTCAAAGAATTTTTCCATAATATAGCAACTCCACTTATCGGTGATTATTCTGTGAAGTGTGTAATATAGAGTGACACTTAGTATTAAGTCTCTTTATCTTCTGTCATTAGGTGTGTTTCTTGTAAAAAATAAATAAATAAATAACTTGACAGTTAAATAACTTCAAATATTTGTTTAGATCACCCCTCTTGCAGCTGTTATTCAATCCATTAACATTTATGGAAATACAATTAAAATTTTTAATTTGTCATACAGGTCAACGTAGCTGTAACTCTCTTAAAATCAACTCTGTGGACCTGGCATAATATGTCTTATGTGTTAAAGAACTGCTTATTAATAGTCATACTGACATACTGACAACTTAACTTTTTAAACTTTGCTTAAAGACTTCTGTTTTGACAAAACAGACCATACAACTTGCATTAAGCCCTAATATATCCACAGTCATACAGTTTTTATACCACATCACAAAATTATAAAGAAAAAAATAATTGAATGAATAAATAAAACAATCACAACATTTTTTAAAAAACGGCCTCCTGTTGAGAGATCTTTATTTCATACGCCATACAGCCAGAGCTCAGAGTCCATAACTTTCCCTGATCTGCTTGAATCAATACACCCCTCTTCATTCCCCACTTAACACTACTTCTCATTGTTCTCTTAATTTAACACTTAAACACTGCTTCTCATCAATCTTTTTTTCATCCACACCTCTACTTCTCTCATGCATTCCCTGTATATCTAATTTGTAAACATTCTAGATGAACCAGTTTGGAACAGGCAGCCTAGATAGAACCTATCCTATACCTTACTCTCTCACTTATATTATCACTGTTCTCCTAATCAATACTAGTGTCTCCTCCTATACATAATTGTATAAATTGCATCTCAACTTTACTTTTCATTATATTTCTCGGAGTCTTTACAAAAATTCTTTCTGTACTGAAATATAAGAACACTAAACATAGAGAGCCTGTATTTATTTTATTTTACATTAGTTAACCAGGGAAGTCCGACTGGACACAGGTCCATTTTCAGTGGGGGCCCGGGGAGAAAAGCTCCACATAATAAGAAAACATATGAGTAAACAAGTACACATGCAAGAATACAAATAGGCATACATAAGCAAGCATTAACAATTTCTAGGTAGCTTCTATAGTGAATGATGCAAGCTAGAAAAACTTGAGAGTTACATTTTTTTTCAGAACCTTACATTAGTAAAACAGGTTGACTGGCTCTGTAAAGGACTTATTGGAATAGTTGGAGCTTGGCAGAATCCTAGCAACAGTGCAGAATATGGATTAGCCTGGTGAGTAGCATGTGCAAAGCTATTTATTTAAGTAATGAGTTTTGAGGAGTTTTTTTAAATTGGAGGTAGGAGGTCGTAGAAGTTACCTGGCTTGGGAATGAATTCCAGATGTTGGCAACAGAGCAGGCAAACAGAGATTTCCCAACTTCATTTTTATGTTTGATGACATTGATGAGGTTTTGATTATTGGATCTTAAGGCTGTAGTAGTGGTATAGGGATGAATTAAATGCTGAATTGCTGGGTTTTTTTCTGGAAGGTAGCAGAGTTTGTGTGCTATTAAGAGTTGCTTGAGTAAGAGTAGCTGAGGTAACTCAAGCCAATTTAGTTGCTTGAGGGCAAGGCAGTGCCGGGATCTGTGAAAGGCATCTGTGGCAAACTTGGCAATCTTGTTCTAACAAGATTCCATTTTGTTAAGTTTGCTGTGGCGAAGGCTGGTAAAGATAGGGTAGGCATAAAGGAGAATAGATAGGAGATGAGTCCTTGCAATAGTGGCTTTGATATGTTTGGTGATGAACTGTTTGTTCCTATAAAGGAGACCAAGATTTTTGTTAACTTTCTTTATTGTTTGATCTATGTCTATGTCAAATTTCAGATTATTGTCCATTTCAACACCTAGCAGTTTAGTGTGTGTGGTTGGATTTTTATATTATATTTAGATTTTATGGTAAAGTCATTGTTTAGAGGGGGAGATTTTTCAGGACTGAAGATAATGAGTTTTGTCTTTTTGGGATTAAGAATAAGTTTGATGTTAGTGAACCATGATTCTGCAAGGGTATGGTTTGAAGCTCTTTTAGGGTAGGGCAGCACATATAAATGTGGTGTCATCTGCGTATTGCACTACTGAGGCTGAGGCTTTCTGGTTAGTAAAAAGTGAGAACAGCAAAGGACAGAGGATATACCCTTGTGGGAAGCCTATGGCTACTGGTAATAGGGGGAAGCCTATGGCTACTGGTAATAGGGGGGACAGTTGGCCTTGCCATAGAACTGCTTGTTGATGGTCTGATAAATAGTTACTGAACCATAATATGGTGAAGGAGCTTATATTAAGGGAAGATAGAGTCTCTAGGAGTATAGTATGATTAACCATATCAAAGGCTTTGGATAAGTCTAAGAATATGGAGGATACAAATAGTCCTTTGTTTCTATGGTGATTGACAGTGTTAATGAATGAGAGTAGTGCTGTGGTGGTGCTATGGGAAGGTTTGAAGCCGTGCTGTGATTCTGATAGTAGGTGATTTTTTTAGAAGGAACTGCATGAGTTGAGAATGAACAACTTTCTCCAGTATTTTAGATAGAGGAGATAGAATCGCAATGGGATCGTAGTCGGTCAGCTCAAGGGATTTACCTCCTTTGTGCAGTGGTATAATATGTGATATTTTCCATGAGTGAGGAACTTTACATTCTAATATTGACTTTTTTATTAGAATGGACACTGGATATGCTATTGCTTCAGACATCAACTGAAGGAAATCTAATGGCAGATTGTCAGCTGCCAGGGTGGTTGGTTTAAGTTTTTGAGGATTTTAGCAATTGTATTCGTAGAGACTTTAACAAGGAAGATAACCAGAGATCTTGTAGGGGTACTAGAAATATTTTGAAAATTTAATGAAAATCTGTATAAAGCAGAGAAGCATGGAAATTAAGAAAATGTACTAATGGAAATGTTTATGGAAAGAGTTAAATATGCCAAGGTTAGAGGTAGATGAGGCTCAGTTATTAATAGTTACAGTAGGAGGAGTTGACATAAAAATGTTGATGTGTAAACAATCTACAGGACAGTTCCCAGGAATAGATGGTATTCCTTTTGAAGTTTGGAAGCTAGGAAGGAAGAAAGTGATAAAGACCTGGAAGGTTTTGTCTAATAGTATTTTAAAAGGTAGAAAGTGGTTACAGCTGTAATATCTAAAGATGATAAAGACCCATCATATCCAGCTTCATATAGGCCAATTTCAGTTCTCAACCATGATTATAAAGCGTTTGTCTATAATAGCTAAAAGACTCACAGAGGTGATGCGGAAACTGATAGATGTGGATCATTGTGGTTGGGTGGAGGGAAAGCAAACATTTGACAAAATTAATAGAACAATAATGATCCAGAGGTAGCAGAATGTAAGAAAATACCACTGTTATTATTAGGTCTTGATGCAGGAAAAGCATTCAATGAAGTAAGCTGGGATATTATGAGTAGGACAATGGAAGAATGTGCATTCCCTGATAAAATTATAAGGTTGATTAGGAGGATGTATGAGGGATTGAGGCAAAAATTTAAGTGGGTGAGTTCCTCTCTGATAAGTTCTGTTAGAGCAGAGAAACCGGGCAGGGGTGTCCTGTTTCCCCTTTATTCATGTTATATTCGAAACATTGGAAAAGAACATAAGGGACTCAGAAATTCAAGGATGTAATTGGTATGGTAGTTAAGAAAAGCTAGCTTTATTTGCAGATGATATTATTTATACCTGATAAAACCAGCAAAGAGCATTTCAGTGTTGTGAAACATTTTGAGACAGTTTCAAGTCTTTTCAGGATACAAAATTAATGAAGATAAAACAAAGGCAATAGCTGTAAACTATGCAAACACACATACTGATTCAGCAATAGCCTTAGTTATGGGGGCATGATAAATTGAAGTGCTTAGGGTATGGATTAACAAAGATTCTCTTATGGCAGCTAAGGATATGTGGGAAGAGACGAAACAAAAGATAATACAAAAACTGAGAAGTCGGAAACAGTGTTTAATGGATATAGATAGCAAGATATAAGCATTCAAAATGTTTTTATTCTCCTTAGTTTTATAAACAGGTCAGGCATATTTTCATCAGCCAGAGGAGAAATTGTGGATAGCAGTTAGAGTTGAAGGTTTTTCTCTGGGAGAGAAAGATGGCAAGCGTTAATTGGGATAAGCCAATAGAACAAGGTGGTTTGGAATTACCTGATTTGAAGGTGTATGTTAGAGCTGCAGAGTTAAGGCTGCTATACATAGCAGAACTAGAAACCTATAATTCAAAGTGGAAAGGGATGATGATGAAACTGGGGAATCTCAATAAACAAGGAGAGACTGGGATTTTGGATGAAGATCCTTATGGAAGAATAACCCTAACCATAATATATTTATAAATCAGCAGAAAGAAGTAAGGCAACACTGGAATAGAGAAAGGAGATTTTGCTGATAGCGATGACTAATTAGGGACACAGACAATAGGCAAGAGGAGTCTGAGATTTACTGGAAAAAACTGACAAAGGAAACAAGGTATTGGGTACAAATAATTATAGAGAGAAAGATAACAGAATGGGAAGAGGCCAAGAATTTATTTGGACTGCAGGCTAGAGATTGTCTTCCCAGTGAAGGATTGATATCAGAGTATAAGCAAAGAGAAAGAAATATGGGGATTCTAAGCAGAAGACCAGCACTGGTAGACTTTTTAGTAGAATCTAGAACAGGCCCTGCTGTTAAAGGGATAATTAGTAGAACATATAGAAAATTGCAGGATAACTTAAAAAAATCAGTCAGAGGAGGCTCGAAAAGATTGGAAAAAGAGAAGTGGATAAGCAATTTACAAAGAAACAGTGAGGAATATATGTATGACTCCCAAGTATGCAACAGAGTTTAGAAGATTTAAGATCTTTGCTTGGAAGTGTTTGCGTAGGCATTTGTGTACTTCATGTAGACTCCAAAGAGTTACTTAGCAAATGATGGAGGTGTGATGGGGAAGAAATATGTAAGTGTGAACATATTTTTGGAGTCTAATGAACTGGCAGACTTTAAAAATTCCTTACAAGACTACTCTATCAGAAATACTGGGTGAGCAAATAAGGAAATGATTTTTTGAGCTATGATACAGAATCTGAATTGTTTTCTGCACAGTTTTCTTGCTTGGCTACTCTATTTGTATTTCTGACTGGAAATTTTATCTTTAATATCCTAAACCAATTTTTTGAACAAAATCAGTTACTTGATACTACATAGAAGGGATGCTATCTAAAAAAATTCTAAGTATTTGAATTTTTCCCTGTCAAATTAGTTATTTTAAAGGTCTGTACCACTAGCTGTGAAATTAGTCTTTCAAAGAAAATCTCTCAGGACTGCCTTTAAAGAAAGAACTCTAATCTGTTTTTCTAATATACAAAATCTTTCTTTAAAAATGGACAGAATGAATAACAAACTTGACAGACTTAAAGAAAAACACAATACACAATATAGAATTCATACCAAACAGATGAAAGAGCAGCACAAGATTTTAACACAACAGAAAACTCATATATCTGGAATGAAAGATGCCCTTAATGATATAGAAGGCAGAGTATCCAAAGATGAAAACAATATTGAATTTTTACTGTCACCTTATTACTGAACAAAATTCAGATCCAGGAGAAATAACATTCTTATTTTGGACTTCCCAAAAATATAGAAAGAGAAAATATGGTCATCTTTCTTACTGCCTGGCTTCCTAAGACTTCTGAATTTACCTGAAGCTATGTCATATGGTATAGAAAGAATGCACATGTCTCTAGTTTTTACTTCATCAAAAACTAACTCTTCACTGAGATGAGTTAAATTTTTCTCATCTCAAGACAAGGAGGTAATGCTTAAAACAGCCTGATCTTATTAAACTGGATAACAAACTAATAAGATTTGATAATGACTGTTCCAATGCTGTGATGACCAAAAGGAAAAGTTTTTTGCCTGTTATAAAAGAAAGTAAGAAAAGACAGTTTAAGGTGCATTTGCTGTTTCCTGCCAGGCTGAAAACATTTCTTCCAGATGAAATTAGACAATTTGAAGACCTAGATTCTGCACTGTCATTTAAAAAAAATCTAGACCAAACTGATGATATGGACTGGGAGCAATAGTACTTTGAAGAGACAAGCAAAAGTAAATTCCTGGAAATCCAATAAGAAGAAAAATAAATTTAAGGGCAAATGACTCTTACCTTTAGTATAACATTGATGCTAATTGTTTTGATAAAATTCTTTTTTCATAACAACGTTTACCAATTCAGTTACTGGAGATATAGGTGAAAGGAAGGAAACAAGGATTCACTTCTCTATAAGGTAAATAAATGTCACTTTTTCTTTTCCTGTATGTATTGCTAAGTTGATAGTCTGTGTTTTATTTTCCATATTAAATATATGCTTTAGCTTAATAAGTGTTAAGAAATTGAATGTTTAACTGATTATAAGCTTTCTCTACATATATCTTTATTTCCTTTCATCATATATGTGCCAATAAATCCAAAAGTGATAGCTCATGGTTGTTGTTGTTTGTCTTTCGGCTTTTCCTGGTTAGGGGTCGCCACAGCGGAACTCCGTTCTGCTAATGATTAGCAGTAGATTTTAACGAACGCCAAGGTGCCAGCTCGATGTCCAACCTTCAATAAATTCACGCCCATTTACGCATGTCTTTCGAATGCCCATCCAACTGCAGGGAGGACATACAGACTCTACACAGAAGGCATTCCTCGCACTGCAGCTGAGAATCGAACAGGAAAACCTCTTGCTGTGAGGCAACAACTCTACCGTTGATAGCTAATGGCAACATAATATAATAACAAATTGCTCACAGTACATTAAATAAGTATGTTTTGAATGGTTGCATGTTTATGGTGTTTTTAATGTTTAACTCTTAATTCACATGTCATGTTTGATTGGAAAATGTGAGGTGTTGTTACATATGATATTTGTATTTGATTTCTTTAATAGATATCAGACTGTTTGTTTATGAGTGCTTCTTTACTAATATAGTGATAAAATGGTGGGCGCATGCAGTGTGTATGAAGCCATTTCCTTTTTTTTCCTATTTTGTCTTTCTTTTTTTTCTTATGTAGTCTTAATATGTGATGTTTGATGCCAGTTTATTCACTGAGGAGAGGTTAGGAAAGAAGAAATACAGTAGTGAAGACAATTTCTACACTTTAACAATGGAGTTTCACTTTGAAACCTGTCAATTATTATTTTGTTCTCCTCTCCCGTGCTAAGATAGAGATAAAAAAAAGAGAGATAGAGAGAGTAGCACAATAGCTATACCAAAAAAATAGAATGATAAGAAGTGTTACGGCATAGTTTCTTAATTAACATGGAGCAGGTTGGTTTTAACCACTTATATATAGCCTTTTAACATGAATGAAAGTTGTTTACTGACAGTAGTATTTCTTTCTCACAGAGCAGGTCCTGATAGAATGTTTCATTCCCAACCTTTTCTCTCAGAAACTGTGTGTGTGTGTGTGTGTGTGTGTGTGTGTGTGTGTGTGTGTGTGTGTGTGTGTGTGTGTGTGTCGTGTAAGAAATACTGGTTAAAATGTTATATGCATGATTTTAACACACAAATTAAGTACACAATAATACAGTGTTAATTAACTTTGACTCTTACATTTACCTCAAAATTACTATTTTGGCAATCATAAACCCTGTATTTCTCTCTCTGAGTTATATAATACATTTTATAATACTGTAGTACCATACACAATATAGAATTAATTTCTTCTATTCAACTTTTATCCTAAGATGATATATTATTCAAATTTCATTCTGTTCTATTAATTTAAAGAAGGGAGGATGATTGCTTTTTTTTTTGGTTTTGTTTTTTGAAAAAAGTTTTTAGTAATTTTAACTAAACAAATTGATTGTGACAATAATTATATTTTGAAATTTGTGAGCATAAAAAGAAGCAATATGAACAAGAAGAAATAAGAGCAACTATTTGTAAGAGTGTCTGCTAACAATGAAGATTCTCAGAAAATTCCTATATGTTACTATTGATGTTTGTATAGCTATTTTTGTTTAACAAGCAGTTCCTCGAAACTTGTTGACATATTATAGTAGGAGGTGATTCTAGTAGATCTTGATTTAATTGTGATAATTTCCAGATAACATACTTAGGTTGCAGTATTTGTGAATTCCTTGAAAGCGGGTGTAGCTTCATTCTTCCAATTTTTGTTTATAATTTTCCTCGCAATTGATAAAATGGACTATAAAAGAGGGTATTTCATTCTTTTAACAAAAACGGAAATAGGGGTATTAAAAAGAATTAATGACTTGGATAAAACACAGTTGTCCCCAAATAAAGCCTGTAAAAAATATTAGTTATTCCAATAAGGTGTAACTTCAAAATCAAAGAAAATGTGTTGCCAATCTGTTTAAGCTCCTGTTTACATCTCCAGCAAACCTGCTTCTTTTCAAATATTAATTCAGTTTTATGAGATGTGAAGAAAGATCTATGCAAGAATTTCCATCTGTCTGGAAGATATTAAAAATTATTTTATCCTCTTCATCTGGAGGTCTGTTATTAGTGTAAGTAAAATAGTTCCATTAACTGTCATTACAACTTTTTGTTTCTTTCCTCACCACTGTATATAATTTGGAAAAGAGACCCCCTCCTATTGTGTTTTGTTGTATTAATAGTATTAAAATTCAATTAAATTTGGGATAAGATCTTTTACCCTTGGTTGCATTAACTTAATTTTACCTTTTACGTATTTCTGCAAGATTATGCATCCAACCACATCTCTTCACTTAAATCATATTTACTCGTGATATAATCAACAGAATGCAATATTTCATTATTCATAAATTGAAACCAATATATCAGATTTTTTTCTTTAAATGTAATCATTGTGTCTAACTTTAAAGTATAAATATTATTTTGAGTGTATATAGGAAAAGGAAGAAAAATCCATGCCTTATATGTTGGATTGCTATAAATTAAGTTTCTAAAGGTATGTAATATAGTTGAAATAAAGTCAGTTATCTGGTGACTCTCTTCTGAAAAGTAATCTTTCAGCAACCAGTGTAAACTATTGTGTAGTATAAGATTTTAATTAGAGTTTGTTATGTTTAAAGTTTATGAAACGGTATCATAGAAACTCTTTCCACCTGGCTGTGTAAATATTTATCCAGAGAAGTTTTGTTTTTATAATTGATGATAAACAATATAATTCTAGATCTGGTAGTCCAATCCCTCCTGCTGTCCAGTCCCTTAAATGATGATTTAGGGTAATTCTTTGTTTGTTGGGAACCAAGAAGTTTTTAAATTAATGTATTGAATTCTTTAATACATGTTTTAGATGGAGATAAAAGATAATGATGGAGTAACATATAAGACTTTTAGTAAAATCATTTTGATTATAGTCTCTCTTCCATTGTGAAGAAAAAATGTTCCATTTATTTATTCAGTTTTTTATACTGATTATGCTGTTAACATCAATAGTACAATAAATTACAATTATATTATCTTTTATAAAGTTTCTGTCCTTCACAATGTATTTAGTAAATCTGTCATTTATCCTATCAGTATTGGCATTTATGTATAGTATATTTGTTTTGTTGTCATTAATGGAGTGACCAGAGTTTTTGGAACTCAGCCATTGCCTTAAAAACAGCAGAAAGGGAATTATTACTGTTGCTCAGTGTCAGATGAATGTCTGGAGCATTTCTCCCCAGGCCTCCACTGAAAACAGGCTCTGTGGAACCTAGTCGGACATTCCCGGTCAACAATTGTTAAATAAAAAATAAATAAAATAAATAAATAAATGTCATCAGCAAATTGGATTTTCGAAAACAAATTCACACTTATGCTAATGTGTTTTATGTCTAGGTTTGACCTAATAAAAATTAGCAAAAGGTTCCATAATTAGAGTGAAAAGCAGGGGTGAAAGAAGACATCTTTGTTTAGTTCCCTTCAACATTTGTATGGAATCAGAAGTAAAAGTACCTATTTTAACATATGCAAAACAATTGTCATAAATAAGATTTATAAGATGTGCAAAATTACATGAAAAAATGGGATTACTTTAAGACTAACAAAAGATATTTCCAATTCACAGAATTAAAAGCACTATTAATGTCTAGACTCATTAATGTTAGATTCTCTTTTGTTTTGTTTACATAGTCAGTTGCTGTGATTATTCTTTTGATAGTGTCATAAGTATTTCTGTTTAGAATAAAAACAGTTTGATTCTCATTAATCATGGATGGTAGAATATATTTTAATGTATTAGCACAAATTGCTATGAATAATTTAAAATCTACATTTAAAAGTAAAACTGGTCTGTACAAAGTGCATTCAGTTGGATCTTTGTTGGTTTTTAAAACTGGAAAGATAAGAGTATATTTCCAGGAGGGTGGAAGTTAATTAAGTCCTTAACTATCGAAAAATGTGTAATATGTTTAAGGCTTCTTTAGGTAGTAACTTGTAGAGTTCTGGTATATTTCCATTATTACCTGTTACCTTGTTATGTTATAATTTGTTAATGAGAGTTTGAATTTCAGACATTGAGACAGGTTTATCAATTAATTTCTCTTGGTCATCAGATCATTTATTTTTTATATTTTTTTATCAAAGTTTTGATTATCCCTTCTGAATCTCTTATTACATTATATTGATTGATTTTATTTAATAATTTGTAAATTCTTTTAAAATATCTTCTATTTCTGTTACTTTTCCTTTTCCCTTAGGTGAATAAATCGCCTTTATATGGTTAGACTTAGTAACTAGTTTTGTTCTGTTAACTAACTTATACATAGATTTTGGTTTAATAGAGAAATTAATTATCTTAAACTTTTCTAGATTAATCCTAGCTTTATGATTTAAATTTTTCAAATACTTATTAGGTAGATTTTTAATCTCTTTTTTTTTTATTATTGTTACCTGTCTGATTTTCCTGTTTTAATTTGTCAGGTTTTTGTTGTATCTCATACAGTTCTTTGGTTCATTATTTTTTCTGTATTGATAGCCAATTGGTGACTGTACCAAAAATATGCTTTTAGTGGATCCCATAGATAGTTTTCTGAAATATCTTCCATAATGTTAATTTCTAGAACAGAAAGAATTTCTTTAGTAAATATCCTTAAAATCCTTTCAGCAAGTTATATATGCTGGTATCATCCTGATCTTAATGTTATTGTTAGATTTAAAAAAAACTCAAAAGTGATTGCATTGTGATCCGAAAGTGGACAAGATAACACTTAGAACTTTGCCCAGTTTATCTATCAACTCATTGGAGACATATACTCTTATCAATTTTGGATTGTGTTCCATGTCTATGTGAGTAATGAATAAAGAAAAGTGGTTCTGGATCTAAGAAATCATTTATGCCCCTAAGGTGAAATAGTTTGCTGAACTTTAATAGTGCCTTTACCGATGCCTGTTGTATTAGCACCCCTTGGTGACAATATACAATTAAAATTTCCTGCTACTATAATGCTGTCTTTTGAAATTTGAATTACTTGTTCTAAAAGTTCAACAGTTTTAATTCCTATTCCAGGAATCCAGTATAAGTTAATAAAGGTTAGTGTTCTCTTTTATTATATGCTAGGGTAACAGAACAAAGTTTACCTTTATCATCCGTATATGTGCCAGTGACTGTAGGCATAGTCAAAGAATTTTTCCATAATATAGCAACTCCTCTTTTCAGTGATTATACTGTGAAGTAGATAATATAGAGTAACACTTAGTATTAAATATGTCTCTATCTTCTATCATTATATGTGTTTCTTGTAAAAAAAAATATAAATAACTTGAAAGTTAAATAATTTCAAATATTTGTTTAGATCACCCCTCTTGCAGCCATTATTCAATCCATTAACATTTATGGAAATACAATTAAAAATGTCATTTGTCATACAGGTCAACAGTGTAGATGTAACTCTCTTAAAATCAACTATATGGACCTGGTATAATATCTCTTCTTTGTTAAAGAACTGCTTATTAATAGTCATACTGACATTAATACTTAAAAGTTTAATTAGATACATAATTGTTATTGTAGACACCAACAAAAAGGTCTTAATGTAACTAAAACACTTACTTTTAACATCCTTCAAACCCCTCATGGAGTCTAGCACTCTCTGCTTGAATAGTCAATCCAAGCAAACTCACCCATCTTTAAAAAGCCCAAACCCCTCTGCTTCATTTAAAATTGTCATTAATAGCAAAGTGAACACAAGTCTGTATGTATCCTTTAAAACCGGTATATATGGGTGAAAAATAAGAGAAGTGTTATATGCCACAAATTTGTTGTTTAACATACCTGTTTCTCATTTTTATAAAACACTAAGAGATAAATATTTTTTTTTATTATTGTTTAATAACTATATACCATCTTGAATCCCCTCTACTGTCATCTTGAAAAGGTGAGAAATTGCTGTACTGCAGTTAAAGATTCCTATTATGTGCCTCACAAAAAGATCAATTTCCTTCCCTAATTATCTGTTTTCATTTAGTAAAAATGTAATAATAATAGATAAGTAGATGTCATGAAACATTTAACCAAAAATGTATTGCTAAAAACTAACAAAAACCAAAACCTGGTCAAGTGGCTAAAAGTTTCGGCAGAAAAGAAAGAAAATGGAAAATCACCACTTATTTTCCTTTATTATCTTTCGGAATTTTTTCAGAAAAAAACAGAAGTTCCAAAAGATAATAAAGCAAAAGCTCTAAGTTTTCATTTTCTTTCTTTTGTGCTGAATCTTTCTAGTCACTTCACCAGGTTTTGGTTTTGTTAGTTTTTTTTCACTTGGGTTTAGGTGTCAAGTTTTTATTTTAAAAATGTAAAATATTTAAAAATTTGTGCTCCTCCATTTAGAATAATAAACTAACATCTTTCGTCATCCCTAGTAAACATAAGATGTTCTTCGCGTTTCACTGTTGCAGTAATCATATTTGGTTTCTCCTTACCAGGGTAGCCCTCGGCCGGCCCGAATACCAGAGGCTTAGTATTTCTGCGTCGGTTGCTGTCGCTTCAGGACCGATGTCAGATCATCAATAGTATAAAGTAAGGCAGCCAACGCCATTACATCAGTCTTTCTTGCTGTGCAGCCCAAAGCAGAAGCAGTTCGCATGAGTGCCGGTCGGCCACTACCTGAGTTTCGTGCACCGAATTGAAGTTGAAGTCTTCTAAAGCTAAGTACCCCATTGGGGATCCTTTTTTCTTGTGCTAACCAATGTCAGAAAAAGTTAATAACTGCCTCGTCTGTGGAAAGTAAATACCACACTGAGACTTTCATTCTTACTGCATCACTTATTTAGGCCCAGACCATGACATCCCCCGTTGTCTCTTCTGTGCTTTGTTCAATGACAGAACTATATATCGTCAGGCCCTTATTGTAGCTATATATTTTTGCTTACAGTCCTCGAATTCCAGTATGGCTTCAGTAAGCCATCCGACCGACAGCATATCTTCCAAAAAAAGTAAAGATAAAGATAAAGACAGTGACAGACCGCACAAATCCAAACCTACTGTTGACGCTACCGTTAAGCTAGTCGTCAGTTCTCCGATCCTCAGTGAGGCGCTTTCGCAGCCCCTGATGCCTGCTTTTATGGATTCGCAGGCTGCTACCAAGACCCTTTCAGAGTCCGGAATGCCACAAAACTCTTCTTCGACTAAGGACCCTATGGTCGTGTCTACCTTGGATGGGTCCGGAGCTGCTGAGCAGGCACCGGCTTCTAAGGAAGTCCTTTGCACTACCAAATCTAGACACAAACAGACATCTTCTTTCGTAACCTCCGTTCTTTCGAAAAAAAACAAGTTTCTTAGGCCCAGGATATGAACCACACCCAAGAAACCGAAAACCCAATCTCAGGCACCTGCTTCCTGTCCTCAACCTCAAATGCTTAATATGTCAGAAGACCTTATCATGCTGATCAGGGGAAGCCAAGCTACCTCCTACAAAATGAAAAGAGATCTACCCCCTTTAGTTTTGTCTGAACAAGAGTCGGATGACTCTGATGCATCTGAATATGAAGACATGCAACCCCTCTCTACTTATGAGGATTCTGATGCAGAGGATTCCATCCCTTCAGCCTCTCCCCCAGAGGATTTATCCTTTGGGGAAACCCTTCATAACTTAAGGGAGCATTTCCAATGTGAGAGTCAAAACTACCCTCAGTCTAAAAAGTTCTTCCACAGCACAGACCCTTGGTCATCTCCCCAGTCCTTGATGTTGTGGGGGATGTTTTCTTGGAATCCAGCTTGAGTCCTGACACCCTCCCTCCTGCACCCAGAAAACCAGACAGGTACTATAGAGTCCCTGACTCTCAAAAAAATTCTTTTTAAAAATTCTACTGCTGACCCGGAGGTAATTTCTCAAGGGCCTAAAGGGATTAAAGCAACCTCTGCTAAGAATCCCACCCCCTAGGGATTCTCGAGCACTATACAGATGGGGTAAAAAAGTATACATTCACTTTATTAGCAACAATAAAGTTTTCAGGAATCTCCCTTCTTCAGTGTTCAATTAATCAATTAAAACCATTATATATATATATATATATATATATATATATATATATATATATATATATATATATATATATATACAATTAAAACAATAAACCACATGACACAGCCATCCAATGTGGAAACAAACCTCATTAATGAAACAAGGATAAAGATATTTTAAAAACATACTGTCATATAAAATATATAATGTTAAGTTGTCAATCTCGCCTTCATTCTTGCTTGATGGGGTTCGGAGCCGATCCTCGGCTCCAACTCGGCACTTGCTAAGCTCGAGAGTCACTTTTACCAGCTTGAGGCAGCCCCATATCCCATGATGCAAGGCGGTAAGTACCCAGATCTCATTTGCCGCTTCGCTGATGAGGTCCTCCTTTTACCAGCTCCTGGTAAGTGATTTTTATATTACTATTTTTGCCCCCTTCTTCAAAAAAACTTTAAAATATTTAGTTTTAATACAGTTTTAGTCCCTTTCTGACAAGATTTTCCCTGTCTCCTTAAAATTTTTAGTCAGACTTTCTCCCATCCCATCCCCCCCCCTTGTTAGGGTGTGTGTGTGTGTGTGTCTGTTATTGGCAGTCTTTTATATATATAATTTAATTTCTTGGACTGGTGTTGTGTGTGTGTGATTCACCATGTCTAAGGAAAGGGTCTCAGGCTTTAAGAAGTGTGACTCGTGCTGTCAGAAGATGTCTCTGACAGACAGTCACACTTCTTGCCTTTACTGCCTGGGGCCTCTTCACCTGCAGGACTCCTGTGCCATATGTCACTCTTTCAGCCAGAGAGTCCTGCAGGAAAGAAGAAATAAATTAATTTTGAGGGGCCTTCTTAAGCCGGAGGGCTCTCCGGCTAAGTCGGCTCCATCTAAGACTTCAAAGTCTTCCAAGGCCCAGGCTTCTGTGTCCAAGCCTGTGGCCTCGGCTCCGACTCTTTCAGAGCCGAGATCGGCTCCGGCTGGAGCCGACTCTGGTTTACACAAACCTTCGGCACCAATGGCTATCGGTGCCGATTCTGGCTCGACCACTTCGGTGTCTGCTCCGATCGGTTCCGACCACCATGTGGCTCAGGCATCGGTGTCGGCTCCGATCGGCTCCGACACCGTTACTTTTGTGGCTGTATCGGCTCCGGCTGGAGCCGATGCATCGAGGCTACCTGTCGGTGCCGATAAGTTGTAGGCTCCGACAGTTTCTGTGGTTTCATCGGCTCCAATGGTTCCTTCGAGGAAGAGGTCTAGGTCCCCTTCCTTGGAGCCGATACTCTCGGCTCCGGCTTCGCCTCTTCTCTCGGAACGGAGCCATCGGAGCCGATCTTCAAGGTCATCCAGGCTTTCTGACCATGATTTAGAGAGAGTGGTCAGTAGATTACTAAAATCTCAGGCACTGGCCCAAATGCTACATAGTCCGTCTCAGCAGATGACTATTAGTCCACACCCCATTGCAGTTCCTCCTTCGACTCTACCCCAGAGTTTGGAGTTGGAGTCTTCGGGAATAGTTTCTGCTACGGCTGAGGGACAGATACCCCCTTCTGCTCCTTCAGCCTCTACTCTGATCTCCTCTTTGAGACCTTCCTTGGAGGGATTCGGTGACCGGGCTTACCTGGTCTCCGAGGGGGTGAGTGGCATCGGACCCTTGTCCGACCCCGCTCTTCCCCTTGGAGCCTCGGCCTTGATGAGCTCGGCTCCGACATCTGCCTCGGAGCCTTCCTTTTTGATGGGTCCTGGAGTTCCTAGCTCTTCGGAGCGGGTTCTCTCGGACCTCCCTGGGAGGGGAGCCTTCGAGGTGATGAAGAGTGTGCTAGCCACTGGACTCAGCCAGCAGTCTGTTCCCTTAGCTCCTCCCTCTATAGTGCCTGTTAACATCTCTGCCACTTCTCTTGCTCCAGGACCCAGAGATCCTCCGCCTCAGGTTTCCCCACTGGGAATATCCCCCTCTTCCGAGGATTCTCCTGATTTGTCGGGGGATCCTCCACGGAAGAGGACCTGTAAGAGGAAAAACATAGACTCCCCTGAGTCTATCACTTCAGATACTGACTTAGATGAGTCAGAGGGATCCCCAAGATCCCCCTCTGAGGATGTCTCCTTCTCAGACATCCTAGAACTCCTTAGACAGAGGGGAAACTGGCCGACCAATAATCCCTCTGAGGATGAGTCAGTATACCTGGAGGCGTTTGGATCTCGGCCCTCCACCTCCTGGGTGTCTCCGCCTTTCGACCCCCTTATGCAGGTTATTGCTCGAAAGGCGTGGGCTGCTCCTGACTCTGTAGAGACAGTCCCTAGGAGGCCTTCTAAATTTATTACCGCCCCGTCGGACAAGCAATTCCTCACAAAAGGTGTCCCCGCTGATGCTATGGTGGTGGCGGCTGCCACCAAGAAGGAACTTGCAGATCCTTCCGTACCTGTCCATCCTCCTAATAAGGACTCTAGGACCATGGATAGATATGGTAAGCGGATGTTTTCTTCAGCGACCTTTGCTATGCGTTCGCTGAACTACCTATGTCACTTCACCAGACTCCAGAGGGATATCCTTAAGGAGCTAGGTGAAGTTGTGCAGGATCCTACAGCTGCAGGGGCTCAGGAAAAAATTGCTTTGCAGCTAGGAACCCTTAACTCCATTGCAAACTCCTCCATGCGGCTGATATCATATGCTGCTGATGGAGCGAGTAGGGCCGCAGGTACAGGTGTGGCTCTTAGACGCCAAGCCTGGATGTGGCTATGTAATTTTGCAGATCCCTTTAAGGCGTCCTTCACAAACTCTCCCTTTGATGGGTCAGCTTTGTTTGGCCCTCAAGTGAAGGAAACGTTGACTAGGTGTGAGCAGGACGGCAAAACTCTTTCTGCCGTAGGAGTCCATTTTTCCACCCCTTCTAGACCTTACCCCAAAGGACAGAAGGGTGGCAAAATGTGGTTCCGCAAATCCCAAGGAGTCACGCCGGATTCACGTGGTCAGTTTACCCCTAGAGGCAGAGGGGGTAACAACAGACGCCGCTCTAGAGGCAGAGGGGGTCCACAAAACCAGGGAAACAGAGAGTCTCTCTCTGATAAGCCCTTTCAGCATCCCTGAGATGTTGCCCGGCTGTCCCTCCTTGGAGGCAGTCGGGGGAAGACTATTGCTGTACCCAGAAGCCTGGTGTTCCCTCACTCAAGACAGATGGGTACAGTCGATCATATCCGAGGGTTACAAAATTCCTTTCGAGGAAAGTCCTTTCTATCCCTCAAATTCCCTTCCAGATGTACCACCCGGTCTAAGGGAAATTGCAGAGTTAGAAGTCTTAAAACTACTGCAAAAAAGAGCCATTCAGCCAGTTACAACAGACCATTCAGAGCCTGGAATCTACTCAAGGTTCTTTTTGGTCCCCAAAAAGACGGGAGACTAGAGACCAATATTGGATCTCAGCAGACTCAACAAGTCTGTGAGGAAGACAAGATTCCGAATGGTCTCTCTTCAGTCAATTCTGCCCTTCTTACAGAAGGACAACTGGATGTGCTCAATAGATCTTCAGGATGCGTACTATCACATAAAGATTCACAGACGCTCCAGGAGATTTCTCCGCTTTCGGCTGGGGTCCAGTCATTTCCAGTTCAGAGCCCTGCCCTTTGGTCTTACTACAGCCCCCAGAGTGTTCACCAAATGCACGGCAGTGGTCACGGCTCACCTGAGACGTCAAGGATTCCAGGTGTTTCCGTATCTCGACGACTGGCTCCTTTCAGCCGCCACCAGGCATCAGCTTGTTCAAGCCAGGGATTACACAATAAATCTTTGTTCTCATTTGGGCATCTCGATCAACTTCGAAAAGTCATCCTTATCGCCCTGCCAGTCTATTACCTTCATAGGCGCAAACTTAAACACTGTTCGGATGTCAGCTACCCTTACAGATCAAAGAGTTTCAGACATTCAAAGTCATGTCAAGATCATTCTAGCCAACAAGAAAATACAGGCCAGAATGGTTCTAAAGGTATTAGGCCTCATGGCTGCGGCCATTACTCTTCTTCCCCTGGTTCGCTTCTACATGCGCCTTCTTCAGTGGATGTTATTCACTCAGTGGTCTTACCAACAACTTCCAATGCGTCACCAAATACTGGTGACACAGATTTGCAAGAATCATCTTGCTTGGTGGATCACTTCTCCCCAGATTCACCAAGGCAGATACTTTGTACCCCCATCCCCAGTAGCCACTGTCACCACGGATGCCTCCCTGATTGGGTGGGGGGGTCATTATCAGGGCAGGATGGTTCATGGGACGTGGCAACCATTCGAATACCACCTGCACATAAATGTCCTAGAGATGAGAGCAGTGCTTTTAACGTTGCAAGCCCTCAACGACTTTCTTCCCGTAGGGACAATTGCAGTCCACACAGACAAAATGTCTGTAGTTTGGTATATCAACAAACAGGGCGGAACCAAGTCCTACCCCTTGTGTCGAGAAGCGCTCAGACTTTGGCAATGGGCGATCTCCTCTCATCGGTTTCTGGTAGCAACGCACATCCCTGGGAAAACCAACATTTTAGCAGACAGATTGAGCAGAGCTATTCACATGCCTCACGAGTGGTCTCTCAAGCAATCTATAATGGAAGAGATTTTTCTGGAATGGGGTCGCCCATGTTGCGATCTTTTTGCTACCCCCCAAAACAGCAAATGCCCAGACTTCTTCTCTCTCTTCCCTCTGCCAGGCCATCCCCCCAGAGACGCTCTGACCCAGGATTGGCCCCAGGGACTTCTTTATGCCTTTCCTCCATTTCCTCTGATCCCTCAAGTTATCCAGAAAGCGACCGTTTTGAGAGCCAAAATGATTCTCATTGCTCCTTATTGGCCTCGACAAATTTGGTTTCCGTTCCTCCATCGTCACCTTTTGGTGCAGCCGTGGCATCTGGACCCAGTGCCAGATCTTCTGATTCACCAATCAGGTCAGCTGCACCGGTCTATCCCTTCTCTCAACCTCACAGCATGGTTGCTCCACTTCCTTCCTTAGCCAGGCTTCCTTTGATCTCTAACCCCGTTAGAGACATTCTAGTAGCTTCCTTAAAATCCTCTACCAGGAGGATTTATACAAGCAAATGGAAACGTTTCTCTTATTGGGCTAAAGCCAAGAATATTGATCCCTTCACTGCTCCTGTTCAGGCAGTTTTGGATTTCTTAGCGGAGATTTTTCATGCAGGCTCTTCTTCTTCCACAGTTAGAGTTCAATTGGCTGCTATCTCGAACTTTCATGTCGGGTTCGCAGATCACAATATTATGTCCCACAGGCTTTGTAGAGCCTTCTTGAAAGGAATTTTCCTCCTGAAGCCTCCAGTCAGGAGTCCTCCTCCTCAATGGGATCTAAATTTAGTGCTGACATCCTTGATTCTTCCCCCCCTTCGAGCCAGCTGTTTCTTGCTCCCTGAAATTTCTCTCATGGAAAACCTTATTCCTAGTAGCTATTACATCGGCCAGGAGGGTGTCTGAACTTCATGCTCTATCTGTTCGACCCCCCTATTTGGTCTTTCACAAAGACAGAGTATCATTGAGAACTAATTTGACCTTTTGCCTAAGGTCGCCTCAAAGACTAATTTGAATCAATCCATTGATCTCCTGTATTTTTTCCAAACTATTCAAACAGATCGAACAAAAACTACATTATCTTGATGTCCACCGCCAACTCAGATATTATTTGGACAGAACTAAACAATTTAGGAAATCCGATCAACTCTTTGTTTCCTGTGCTGATAACAAGAAAGGCCTTCCTGTCTCAAAAGTGACCTTATCTAGATGGCTTTCTTCTGTCATCTCTGAAATTTATCGGCTCAGGGGAAAACAGCTGTGCTCAAAACCTAAAGCACATTCAACCAGAAGCTTAGCTACTTCTACAGCCTTTCAAGCTAGACTTCCTTTAGACACTATTTGTGCAGCGGCCACTTGGGCCACTCCTCATACTTTTGTTTCCCATTACAAATTGGACTTGGCCTCCAGGGACAGAGCCAGTTTTGGCTCTACAGTCCTCAAGAGTCTGTTCCATTGAGCCACCCAGGATAGAGGTGCTAGGGACGCGGTCCCATCAAGCAAGAATGAAGGCGAGATTGACAACTTAACATTGAGAAGTTATGTACCTACCATAACGTTCCATGTTAGTTGTCTTCTCTCGCCTTCTTTCTTGCGACCCTCCCTCCTTCCCCCAAGCCTGGACAGACCTTTTTCTACAAGGAATAATTATGCTGAAGACCATACAGAGCTGGTCTTTCTTCCATCCTGCAGGTTTTTCTTTCTGCTTTCTTCCTTTGGGAAGTGTTTATGCTTGGTGCTATTGCCCTTTTGTCATCAAACGAGATCTGGGTACTTACCGCCTTGCATCATGGGATATGGGGCTGCCTCGAGCTGGTAAAAGTGACTCTCGAGCTTAGCAAGTGCCGAGTCGGAGCCGAGGATCGGCTCCGAACCCCATCAAGCAAGAAAGAAGGCAAGAGAAGACAACTAACATGGAACGTTATGGTAGGTACATAACTTCTCATTTCTATATATGCTTATATTCATATACAAAATAAGAACTGGAATGAACCTTACATTACATTTCCCAAAAAGAGAGAAATGTTATATATGCAATCCAAAATAAACTGAATTAAATGCAACACTTCTATTTTTACCCTAAGCATTAATATGGATATTACCATATTACTTTGCCTATATATATATATATATATATATATATATATATATATATATATATATATACATTTATCTATTTCTAGAGTGAAATCACAAAAATGTCATGTAGAAACAATAAGAAACAACCATTTTAGCAGTAAATGAATCAAGCTACTTATACTGCTTCTGGTTGAAGTCTAGCATAGGTTTAATTGTTACCTTAGTATGTGACAGCTGTGAGGTCTGCCGTGGGAGTGACGGATGCGTTTAAGGTGGAGGTGGGGTTACCCCAAGGTTCATCTCTGAGCCCTTTCTTACTTGCAGTGGTGATGGGCAGGTTGACAGACGAGATCAGACAGGAGTCCCCATGGACTATGATGTTTGCAAATGACATTGTGATCTGTAGTGAGAGTAGGGAACAGGTGGAGGAGACCCTGGAGAGATGGAGATATGCTCTAGAGAGAAGAGGAATGAAGGTCAGCAGGACTATTTTATTTTATTTTTTATTTTACATTTGTTGACCGTGCTAGTCCAACTAGATACATGTCCATTTTCAGTGGAGGCCCGGGGAGAAAAGCTCCAGTTACACAGCATCATAAAAACATACAAAAACATAAAATAACATTTAGATTTAACATTTATAGATTAAACATTTTAAAACAGCATTTTGAAACATCTAAAGCAAAAAGTTTGGCAATGGCATTAATATAGAATAATACCTCTGCAGTTAAAAATTAGAATAAGACTGAGAAAAAAAAATGGCTAGAAGAGTTAAAGATAAGAAGTAGTACTCAGGAGAGAGAGAGTGCTATGAATAAGGAGGAGGGTTAGTTTAAGGAATGGTTAGACATAGAGATTATGGTTGAGAATAATATTTTGTGGTTGACAGATAGTTAGAGAAAAAAATGGTTTGTCAGGGTTGGTACAAGAGCATAACCAGTGATTGGAGAAGAAAAGTTTTAGGTTAGTTTTAAATAGTGAGAGAGAGGTGAGGGTAGTGAGGTCATTTGGTAATTGATTCCATATTTTACTAGCTGAGTTCGAGAATAAAGAATCACCTGCTAAGTTATTAGAGAAGGAAGTGTGTATCCACATTTTGTTGGCAGAGCGAAGATTCTTCAAGTTATTATGTGGTCTTATAAAGGTAGAGAGAATTGGGGTGTTATTGGGTTGGTGTAGGGCTTTGTAGGCGATTATAAGTTGGTTAAATTGTAGTAGGTGTGGTAATTCAAGCCACCCTAGCTGTTTTAGATTAGACTAAGACAGAATATATGTGTGTGAATGAGAGGGAGGATAGAAGAATGGTGAGGATGCAAGGAGTAGAGGTGGCGAAGGTGGATGAGTTTAAATACTTGGGGTCAATAGTTCAGAGTAATGGTGAGTGTGGAAGAGAGGTGAAGAAGAGAGTACAGGCAGGGTGGAGTGGATGGAGAAGAGTATCAGGAGTGATTTGTGACAGATGAGTACCTGTAAGAGTGAAAGGGAAGGTCTACAAGAGGGTAGTGAGACCAGCTATGTTATGTGGGTTGGAGACAGTGGCATTGACAAAAAAGCAGGAGTTTGAGCTGGATGTGGCAGAGTTAAAGATGTTAAGATTTGCACTGGGTGTGACAAGGGTAGACAGGATTAGGAATAAGTATATTAGAGGGTCAGCCCAGGTTGGAAGGTTTGGAGACAAAGCCAGAGAGGCAAGATTACATTGGTTTGGACATGTGCTGAGGAGGGATGCTGAGTATATTGGGGAAAAAGATGCTAAGGATGAAGCTACCAGGTAACAGGAAAAGCGGAAGGCCTAAAATAAGGTTTATGGATGTGGTGAGAGAGGACATGCAGGTGGTTGGTGTGACAGAACAAGATGCAGAGGACAGAAAGAAATGGAAACAGGTGATCCGCTGTGGCGACCCCTAACGGGAACAGCTGAAAGAAGATGATGATTCTATCTGCTTCAAGTCTTACTATCCACTTATATTCAGACATCTCCAATTTATTATTCTGATCACCTAGTCTCAAATTTCTATGTATAACTTCTAATACTTTAAATTTAAAATTATGTGAACATCCTTCATTGATTATATGTTGTGCTAAGGCATTAGATGAAACATTCCTTCTTATGTCTGATTTATGCTCAGTGATGCGGTCATTCAGGCATCTTGAGCATTTTCCAGCATAAAATCCTTGACATTGTGTGCATGTAGTTAAGTAGAAAGTAGAGAACCATCATAGTTCTACAGGTTGCTAAGCATTTAATCTCATGCCTTAGTCTACTTACTGGATGTTCAAAAGATTTTTATCACAGATATCTGAACAACAGCTACAATTATGACAAGGGACTGTTTCCCACATTATGTGTTACCTGATTAACTAAATTCACCTCAAAATCTTTAAAACATAATTTTCTTTTTAAATTATTCATGTTTCTGTATGCAAAACGAGGAGTATTACCCAATAGTGTGCACAATTCTGGCTGAGCCATTATAATCCGCCAGTTCTTTTTAATTATCATCTCCACAAATTTGGTCATACAATTATAAGTGATAACTTATCTTAATATAGGAGGTAAATTTTCATCATCTTCTTTAAAAGATAGATGATTACTAAAATATGGAGATGCCTGTGAAGTTCTATTCTTCAATATATTATCCCTTATTTCCATAACTTTTATCATATCATAGCCCCTACTTTGAAATTCTTCACATAAAACTTCCACCTGTTCCTCACATTATTTATAGTTTGTATTCAACCTACTAATTCTTAATAGTTGGCTTTTAACAACATACCCTGGAACTCCTCAAACAAAAAATGTCTTCCTTTCCTGCTTGCGCAGAATCTAAAGAGTTGCAAGAGTTAATGCATTCTGCAAGTCAGGTAACTAAGCACACCTTGGACTGTGGTTTTGAGGACGTAGAAGCTTCTTGCAGGGCAGCAGTCACTGGATCTGTCATTAGAAGGCATGCATGACTTAAGGAACAGCCCCTGCCAGACCATGTCAAATCTAAATTTTTGGATGTCCCCTTGCACAAAGACAACTTATTTGGCACTAAGGCATAAGAGGTCTTAAAAGAAGAAAAAGCAAAATCTGTGCAGACAGTTAAGGATTTCTTACAGGTCCAGCCACCCAGGTTCAGCAGGCATTGTCCCAACAAGCACTGGTCCTTTCCTGCTCCCACTAAGCCAGTCCATCCCAGGCCCCAGGGAACTAGACCCCAACAGGAGCCACAGGGAATGCAGAGATATAAGCAATGGACTACCTCCACTTCAAAACCAGGAAGTTTTAAGCCACCCCCTTATGGTAAGAAAATGACTCACCTCCCCCACCCCCTCCCTCTGCCCACATTCATTTACACCTAGGAGGAAAACTGTCCTTTCACCGAAAGAATTTGGGCCTCCATTACCATCGACCATTGGGTTCTCAATATAGTTTCTCAGGGATACAAATTTTCCTTTCACACCCTTCCAACCCCAAAAGGGTTCCCAGATCTACCTCCAAACCAGTGGGCAGAAGCTCAAAAGCAAATCCTTTCCCTGCTTTCTATGAGGGCAGTAGAGCACGTTCCTGCAGAACAGATAGGCCAAGGTTTCTACTCCAGTCTTTTTCTGGTGCCCAGAAAAGAGGCCACCTGGTGCCTCATCCTCGATCTATCCATTCTAAACACATTCCTGGTGATCCCAAAATTCAGAATGCTCACCCTCCAGCAGCTGCTACCCATGTTTCCAAGGACGCTTGGCTAGCCAACCTAGATCTAAAAGAGGCCTACCTCCACATTCCTATCAGGGAATCATGCAGGAAATATCTCCGTTTCTGGGCAGGATCTCAACACTTTCAGTTCTCTGCACTTCCCTTTGGCTTATCTACTACTCTCAGAGTTTTCAAAAAATGTCTGGCTCTGGCCATTGCCTTTTGCAGACCAAGGAATATCCAGATTTACCCATACTTAGACGACTGCCTTATTCAGGCGGACAGCCAGGAAAAGCTGCTCAAGCACCTGGCCTTTGTAAAGACCCTACTAACCTCCCTAGGGTACGCAGTCATAGAAAAGAAATCAAAACAGGTGCCCACACAAAGGATTATCTTCCTGGGAGCAAGCCTGAACACAGCATCCCAGATGGCATTCCTTACACCAGAATAACAAATTTTCTGGACAATTCTTATAGCTCCAGACTGGCCTGGCCAGCACTGGTACCCCTTGCTGTGCCTATCCCCACTGCCACCATGGCATAATCCTCAGATTCCAAACCTCCTGATCCAGAGGGAAGGGGAATTCATGCATCCAATTGCAGATACTCAGTTTGGCAGCTTGGCTTATTCCCTCACCCTGGATCAATCTGCCAACCTCAGTAAACAAGTTCTATATGTTATATGTGAGGCCAGACACCCTAGCACTAGAAAGTCTTATGCTGACAAATGGAAAAGGTTCTGCACCTGGATCCAGGCTAAGGGACCCAATACAGCACAGCCCTCACTCCCTCTCATCCTGGATTACTTAACTGACCTACTACACAGTGACTTCTCTTTCTCCTCTATAAAAATTGATGCCTCTGCTATCTCTGCTTATTTGTCCACAGAGCAGCCCCTTTTCTCTCACCCTTTGATCAAACAGTTCCTAAGAGGGGCTAGCAACTTGAGGCCACCCAGAAGAGTACCATCCCCAACTTGGGAGCTTAACTTTGTGTTGGAAAAGCTCACTCTGCCCCCTTTCGAACCAGCTTCTTCTGCAGAGCTAAGATTTCTCTCTTGGAAGACAGCTTTCCTTCTGGCCATCACTTCAGCCAGAAGAGTCTCCAAACTGCACGCGCTCATGGTTGTGGAACCCTTCATCATCTTCCATGCTGACAGGGTATCCCTCAGAACTAACCCATCCTTCATGCCCAAGGTGGTGTCCAGTGTGGCTCTCAACCAATCCATTCATTTGCCCACCTTTTTTCGTAATCCTCAGAGCAAGGGGGAAAAGGATCCTGCACTCTCTAGATGTGCACAGACAGCTCAGATTCTGTATAGACAGGACTAAATCCTTCAGTAAGTCTGATCAATTGCTGGTTAGCTTTGCTACAGGGACAGAAGGCAAAGCCATCTACAAACAAACCATTTCCAATTGGATAGCACACTGCATACATTTCTGCTACAAACAACATGGAAAGCCTCCCCCCAAAGGGGTCAGGACTCACTCCACCAGGGCAGCCTCCACCTCTGCAGCTGTCTTCAGAGGAGTCCCCACCAGGGACATCCCGGAGGCTGCCACCTGGACATCTGTTCATACTTTTATCAAATATTACCACCCACCTCTCTTCTCCAAATCCAGGGCAGAGTTTGCCACTGCAGTTTTTGCAGGGCATCCTAGCCAGCCCCTAGTTTCCTTGACTGCCTCCACCCATTTCCTCAGCTTTGGGAATCAACCCAAATGTGATGACTGCAACAGTGAAACATGAAGAACATAGTACAGTTGTGTACACTTAACATAAAATAGATGTTCAAGTGTATTCACTGTTGCAGTCCTGATTTCCCTCCCTCCATCTCCCTTTCTTCGCTTTCCTTACAAGGGACATATTGGAATTTACTTTCTACTGGTGGGATTCTTCCACCAGAACCTGACTTCTACTTGGGGGCTCTCAACAGGTTAGGGCAAGAAAAACTGCCGTCGGCTGCCTTACTTTATACTACTGATGACCTGACATCAGACCTGAAGCGACAGCAACCGACGCAGAAATACTAAGCCTCTGGTATTCGGGCCGGCCAAGGGCTACCCTGGCAGGGATAACCCAAATGTGATGACTGCAACAGTGAATACACTCAAACATCCACATTTATGGTAAGTGTACACAGCTGTACTGTTTGTTTCTTTATTTTGTATATAATAACTTCAAGTATAATGATAACATACTTGTGACATTAACATCAAACTTCTAGTAAAAAAGGTTGCCAATGTCATACATATGTTTACGTCACTGTTAATGTAATGCTTCTGTGAAACATCTTAATATGTTCATTCAAATATAGTCTTCAAGAAATGTACTCAAGAATATATCATAGTACATGCAGTATTATTTTGTTTTCCCTGTTAAAAGTTAGAGAGCAACACTTCTGACAGATTTTAATGTAAATAATAACATTCACCAAATCTTTGCTTTACAAGCTTTGCATAACTTTATTTGCATTTGTCTTATATAACAAACTCTACTGCTTTATATAACAGAAATGGTATGTCCATATGCTTATTTTTCATTCAAAAAAGATATCAAAACTAATCATCTAGAAAGAGAAAAAAGTCAATTTTTAGTAACATACTATAGTATAATGAATTTTGTTATTTAGCTGCAATGTCTTAACAGTACAGTATAAAGTAGGTTTTAAGTTAGCCAGAAATCAGTTTGTATCACAAGCTTGGGGTTTCATTGACTTTGTTCAACTGAGAACATTTGAGCTAATGCATTATTCATAGGTTCCACCTATTATTTAAATTAACCTTCTAAAGCTATCCACCAATCAAAGTCGTAAGCTAAGAGCCCTGATTCTCTGCATGGCCGGGATACTTCACAGAGCTCAAGCTGTTTACCAGAGAAAGCTTCAAGTGTTTAAGTAAGATGATAGAAAAAAAAATACTTATACTTTTTACAAATACATCTTGTAACCAGACATGTTTCTCTAATTCTGTGACAGCATTTCATCTCATTGTCAAGACTAAGGAACACACATAACAAATCTATAAGGAGGGATTATTTTAAATCTTTTCCAAGCATCACAGCCCCCTCATTTGCAAACTATAGCATGAAATGTATCCACAGGAAATGGAATTATCCCCCTCCCCAAAAACAAACACATAACAGTTCATCTGGTAAGGCAACAGCTACACATTTGCAAAGCCTATACACTAATAAGGTAAACAACTTTCAGGTTATACTATTAGTAATGATAAAACAACTTCTCAAATGTTACACCGAATTACAGGCAGGCAGGGGCCCAGCTACATTCATAAAATATGATGTGATGTTGTCAGCCTTGTCTTTATTCTAACTGATGGGTCAGATCTGATCCGTCGGATCCATCTCGGCCTTTACATATACTCGAGGTCCTCAACCAAGTTCGTGGGCATTTTTCCCTCCCTATAATGCAACTGTTATATAACCTCAGATCTCATTTGTCGCACAGCGAAGAGGTTCCTGTTTACTAAGCTCAGGGCTAAGTATTGCTAACTGTTTAATTATAATTATTGTCTTAGACCTTTCTTTTCTCATTTCACAATTCCCATTCTGATGAAGTCCTTGGACGAAAGCAGTGAATTAAATTTTACTACGCTAGTGTTTTTCGTATCATTTCACATTTGCCTCTTATTGCTGCATTTGTCGTGGTTCCTTCTGTTTCATTCGTTTATTTGGCTTTTTTGTGGGTTACCTTTCTTTTCTCAGTCTACCTTCTTGTTGCTAGTGTGAGTTTTCCCTATCCAGTTTCCAACCCATTTAAGTTAGAGAGTCATTTGTGTCATCAGTTTTAGTTAGAGGACGAATTTCTCTCCCTTTCCTTTCCTTCTCTGATTTCCCGTTTTAGTTAGAGGATGATTTTCTCTCTCCTTCCTTTCCTCCTCTAATCGTTCATTTAAGTTAGAGAATGATTTTGTGTGTTCTGCAAAAAAAAAAAAAAAAGTTTTTCTCTTAGTATTTCCTCCTTTCTTCTGTTTTTGCTTCAGCAAGTTTGGGTGTGTGTGTTTTTAAGGTGCTATGTCTCAAAAGCAGGAAGGGAAACCATTAGGTTTCAAAAAATGTGAAAAATGCGAGAAGAAGATGCCCTTTAGTGATTCTCACATTCTCTGTATTTATTGCTTAGGGCCTGTTCATCTCCAAGAAAATTGCTTCATATGTCACGGTTTTAATCAGAGAGTGCTTATGGAGAGCAAGAATAAGTTGATTTTAAAAGTTTAATTAAAACCCCCCTTTTCAGAGGCTATTTCTTCAGTCTTCAAAATCTCCGGACAAGACTTCAAAAAGGGCATCTTCAGCTCCAAAAGATTCGTCTGAGCCGAGACCACAAACTCCTCTACTCTCTTCTCTAATAGTACCTTTGGAACAGAGGATCATTCCTGGATCCAAGACTACATCAGAACCCAAAAGAACCTTCAGCTCTGATGTCTTCTGCGCCAACAGGGACTCTACATCAGAGCCAATCACCTTCAGTTGAACCAGTGACTTCTTGGCTCCCATCACCATTATTGGCTGAATCTAGATCCCCATCTCTTTCTACTCGATCTACCAGGAGCTTATCCGATGAAGATGTGGATAGGATTGTGCAGAGGTTACTGAAGACTCTGGCCCTGGCCAGACTTTTGTTGGATCCAAGCCCAAAGGAATCAGATCAGATGCAGTCCATATTCCTAGTAACTGTTCCTCCTCCGATCCATCCTTCTGTTTTGGAGCCGGAAGATTGCGATCTCCAGATTGTGTCTGTATCGGCTCCAGGACCATCGGTTTTCTCAGAGTAGACATTTTCCCTGAGCATTTTCCTCCATTTGGTGCAGGACACCTCTAGCAGTCGACACTGTAAGGTTGAATCCTTGGAGCCAGCTGGGATCTCTCCGGATCTGCCTCTGCCTCTCAGGCCTTTGTTGCAAGAGAGTTCTGCTCCTACCTTGGCTTTGGAGCTTCTTTAACCAGTTCCACGGATGCCTTCAGCTCTGACAACCTCTTTGTTGGATCCGGGGGAGTCTTCGGGGCAGGGGCTGTCTGCCTTCAAAGTTATGAGAAGGGCTTTGACTCCTACCAAGTCTAAAGCACATCTTTCATTGGATCTTCCTCCCTCTATGGGCCAGTTGTTTTTACCCTCTCAGGTAACCCTTTTACACAGGATCACAGAGACCCCAGGTCTCAGGTTGTCCATCAGGAGACTCCCCCCAATTCTGAAACTTCTCCAGAGCAAACCACTGAAGAGGTCTATCAGATGAAGACCTGCAAGAGGAAGCACCTAGACGCCCCAAAGGAGTCTATCACATCAAACACTGACCTTGATGAGGCAGAAGGGTCCCCAAGGTTGCATTAAAACAGAGAGTTGACTGGCAGTCCAACCCCCCTTCGGCTGAGGAGTCAGTTTACCTGAAAGTCTTTGGTTCTCACACTTCCTCTTCTTGAGTGACCCCCTCCTTCTGACAAGCTTATTTAATCTCTAGGAAGGCTTGGGAGACCCCAGATTCCATAGAACCTACTCCTAGATGGCCAAACAAGTTCATTACTGCCCCTAAGAATAAAGGGTTTCTTACTAAAGGAGTTGCAGTTCATGCCATGGTCGTGGCGGTGGCCACCAAAAAGGAGCTATTGGTGACCAGCTCCTCTATCCATTCTCCTAATAAAGACTCCAGGACTATGGATAGATATGGGAAGTAAGTGTCTTCATCAGCGACCTTTGCCCTTTGGTCTCTGAACTACCTTACCCACTTCACTAAGCTACAGAGGGACCTGTTAAACGAACTCACAGACTCCCTCCCACTTAGGTGCTTAGGTCCGCTAATGATTGGCAGTAGATTTTTACGTGCTGGCTTGCCGGGCCTAACGCACAACCATCAACGAAGGAACGAGATGGGTACAGAGTATAATATTCAGGAGAAGATATATTATTCCGTTCGCCTATCCTCCTCCTATAAGCACATCAGTTCTGGACGTTCCACCCATTCAGAAGAAACAGGCAACCTTAGAAATTCAAAAATTGCTAAACAAAAGTGTCAACCTTAGAAATTCAAACATTGCTAAACAAAAGTGTCATTCAATAAATCCCTGCAGACCATAAAGGATTCAGAAATTACTCATGATTATTTTTAGTTCCAAAGAAAATAGGGGACTGGAGACTAATCTTGGATCTCAGCATTCTTAACAGGTCTGTCAAAAAGAGCAAGTTCTGGATGGTAACACTGCAGTTGATACTTCCACTCTTGAGAAAAGACAATTGGATGTGCTCCATAGACCTTCAGGATGCACAGTACCACATTCTAATGAGCAAGCAGTCCAGAAGATTTTTACACTTCTGGCTAGGAGCTAGTCATTTCCAGTTTTGACCTCTGCCCTTTGGTCTCACTGTAGCCCCCAGATCATTCACCAAATGCACGGCAGTAGTAGCAGCTCACCTGAGATGCAAAGGATTCCATGCGTTTCCATATCTGTACAACTGGTTCATCTCCACCTTGACCAGTCATCTACTTCAGAAAGCCAGGGATTACATCCTTCAGCTTTGTACATCCCTTGGAATCACAATAAATTTTGAAAAATCTGCTCTAGAGCCATATCAATCCTTGGTTTTCATAGGAGCACAAATAAGCACAATAATCATATCAGCAAAGCTTCCCCAAGAAAGAGTATACAATCTTTGGCGTTATGTAAAGATGCTGATCAACAACAGAAAGACTTCTGCCAAATTAGTCCAACAGGTTCTAGGCAAAATGGCTGTTTCAGTTGTGCTAATACCATTATCTCAACAACATATGAGAATCTTCCAGTGGCTACTTTTGACACAATGGGCTTTTAGGGATATTCCAATGTCAGAGAAGATTATACTAACCAACTCTTGCAAAAGAGACCTTCAATGGTGGCTCAACTCTCCCCTAGTCTCTCAAGGCCATCCCTTTCTCCCACTTCAGCCCCAAGCTACAATGACCACAGATGCGTCCCAGATAGGGTGGGAGAAGCATTATCTGGTGAACACACAACACGAGGCCCATTTGCACATAAATGTTCTAGAGATGAGAGCAGTGCTCCTAGCATTGCAAGCATTTCAGAACTCTCTAACTCTAGGTACTGTAGCAATTTAATCAGACAGCATGTCTGTGGTCTGGTATATAAACAAACAAGGGGGAACCAGATCTTACCCCTTATGCCAAGAAGCCCTGAGGGTCTGGTAATGGGCACAGGCCTCCAACCACTTTCTCATAGCAATGCACATTCTAGGGAAATCCAACATGATTGCAGACAAACTGAGCAGAACCATTCATCGGCCACATGAGTGGTCCCTCAGTCAGAAAGTGGAGGAAGAGGTCTTCTGCAAATGGGGCCAGCCTTGCTGTAATTGATTTATGTCACCCATTGATGCCAAATGCAGCAACTTCTTTGCCCTGATTCCCCCCGGTGGGGGAGTCACCAAGGGATGCACTTTTTCACAATTGGACCCTGGGACGTCTTAGTGCTTTCCCACCAATACTTCTGCTTCCCAAGTTCCTACAGAAAGCAAGCTTGCTGGAGACCACAGTAATCCTAATTTCCCCCTATTGGCTTCGACAAATATCATTCCCCTTTATCCTGCCACATGCACAGAAGGGACCATGGATCCTGGACCTAGTTCTGGATCTTCTGACACCTCCATCAGGAGAACTTCATCTCAGCCTACACAGTATCAGACTAACAGCTTGGCTGCTCTGTTTCCCATGAGAGCCAGGTTTCCTCTGCTTTCTTCTCCAGTAAAACACATTTTGCTTTCTTCCCACAAGAACTCTACTCGGAAACTGTACAAGAGTAAATGGCAATGATTTGTGGCCTGGTCCAGTCTTAACCACAAAGATCCATTCACAGCACCTTTGCATTCTATTCTGGGATTTTTAGCCAAATTATGCAATGAGGGAGCTGCTATGGCTACTATTAGATTTAATTAACAGCAATCTCTAATTTTCACATAGGAGATAATGGTACCACTATAATTTCAAACAGATTTTATAAAGCATTCCTCAGAGGCACTTCCTTATTTGCTCTCTACGTAAACCCTATTCCACCTTGGGATTTGAATTTTCTGTTGTCAAAGCTTGTTTATCCACCTTTCGAACCTTCTGCTACATGTGATGTAACATACTTATCATGGAAAATGCTTGTTTTAGTAGCTATAACTTCAGCTGGAAGGGTTTCTGAGTTACAGCACCTGTCCTGTAAGCATCCATACATAATTTTTCATAAAGACAGAGTCTCTCTGAGAAGGAACCCTTCCTTATTACCTAAGGTGGTTTTGGAAACTAGACTCAACCAGTCTATTGAATTACCAGTATTCTTTCCAAACTTTCAAAATAAGGGAGAATGCACTCTCCACCTTTTAGATGTTCATAGACAATTACATTTCTGTTTGCACAGGACATCACAATTCAGAAAGTCAGATCAGCTCTTTATCTCATATTCAGACATTAAAAAAAGGCCAACCAGTGTCTAGGGTAGCACTATCCAATTGGCTATTAAAGTGTATGTCTTTCATATACAATTCAAGTGAAAAGACTATCTCTAATGCTATTAGAGCTCATTCTACCAGGTCGATTGCTACTTCAGTGGCTTTCCAAGCCAGATTGCCCTTAGACAGTATCTGTGCTGTGGCAACATGGGCTAAGCCACACAGCTTTATTACTCACTACAAGTTGGATTTGGCCTCTAGGAGTAGAGCATCTTTTGGTTCTATGGTTCTGAGGAATATTCTCCCATGAGCCACCCAAGAATTAGATAGCTAAGGACGCAGTCCCATCAGTGAGAATAAAGACAAGATTGACAACATCACATAAAGAAGTTATCTGCTTACCATAGAATTCCATGTGTGTTGTCCATCTCATCCTTCATTTTCACAACCTGCCCACCAATCCCCCTCCTGGGAGACAGAGTAGCTCTAATTGGGTCTTTGTAGGACTCTACAGCCTCTGAGGGTATGTCTTGTGTAATGTGTTTGTTACATATTTTTTGTAATATGTATTTCTAGTCACTGCTGGAGGGCAAACAAGATCTGAGGTTATAGAACAGTTGCATTATGGGTAGGGAAAAATGCCCATGAACTTGGCTGAGGACCTCGAGCTTATGTAAAGGCCAAGATGGATTTGACGGATTGGATCTGACCCATCAGTGAGAATAAAGGATGACATGGACAACACACATGGAACATCATTATCTTTTTTGCCTGCTTATCCCTCTGTAAGGCATTTTTTTCACTGTTAATGCTATTAAAACATAAAATGCCACTTGAAGCACAAGCCCATTTTTAGTAAATAATTTCCCATTTATGGGAATAAGACAACTTAGAGAATTAGATATGTGAGGTGATATAATCAAACTCAGTGGCACAGAGGCACAAAGCATTAGATAGCTTAATGGTAACCAACTGTGAATGCAGTATCACAGTGTAAATTTTGGTAAAGGGGCTATATGCTTCTTTTAAATAAGGGTTAACACTAAAAAAGACCTAATAATTTGTTATAACGTATCAAGAAAGTATTGATTGTTTATAAAATAGGCAAGTATAACATAAAAAGGTTAGGTTACCTTGTAATAGCACTTCTGTTTATGTTATAGATGAGTATGAGATTTTTTTCATTATTGTTTTAAAAAATGTGAAGATAAAGAATAGAGATATTTATATAAGGAGAAAAGCAGTCTTTGGCACTTTATTTTCTTTATATATAAATAAAGAAACCAGTCATTGTCTCTTAAATTCTTCTTCTTTTCATTTACCTTCCATCCATTTTTCTCTGCTTGTCTGTTCAAGGATATAATGGACCAATCCATATCTTCTGTTTGTTTTAATATTTTATTAGTTTTTAGATATGACAGTGCAGGGTCCAGATCTTCGAAGAGTTAAGTTTCATCTGAAAGGCAAATTTTTAATCTGGCAGGAAACAGTAGATGTACTTTTATTTGCTTTTTCTCAAGTTCTCTAATGAGAGGAAGAAATTGTTTTCTCTTGGATATTACTGATGGAGAATAGCCATTCTCAAAACGAATGTTGTATTCATCTAATTTGAGTGATGATGTAGCCCAGGCAGCCTTAAGAATAAGTTCTTTATCTTGAGAGGAAAAATCTAATAGTAGACCTCAGAGAAGTGTTGTTGTAGATGCAGGAGTAACTAGGGTGCTTTTTCTCTGTCTTCCAAATGAGTGTGTTTCTGGCAAGTCTAAAATTTTAGGGAGTCAGGAAGATAAAAAAGTAATCATATTTTTACCTTCAATTCTTTCAGATATCCAACATATATGGATAGTATTCCTCAGATCTGATTTTGAGGTCATCAATTTTGGCTAGGAGAAGAATGTTTTGCTTTAACAGGAACTCCATATTATTTTCATCATTCAGTCTTTCTTCTATATCCTTTAACTTCTGCAGCTCCAAAGCTTTGTTGATTTATTCCATTTGTTTGGAACAGTTCTGCTTAAAATCTTCAATTTTGGTGTCAAGTTTATCTGTCTTAAGTGATAATTTTTGAATGTTAATACTGAATGAATCTCTTTTTTAAGTACAGAATCTTGTGAAGTTACTTTTGTATGACTCATTATAAGGCTACTTACAGAGATGAATATTTCCCACAAAGAATTTGACAAGAAAATAATGGAATATGTAAAAAAAAAAACTGGTAGATGTATCAAAATTCACTCAATTAAGTTATTTAGAATTGTTTAGAAATATAATTTCCTGCCAGAAATATATGTTGAAGCACAGCAGGAAAAAATTACTGCTACCCTAGTTGCATCCTGGCCACATTCCGGAGGATAATATTGTTTGTCTGTTAATGTCAGCCTCTTGCTTGGTAGCCTTGTTCTGCTTATGTGGACAATATGTATATGTTTATGACAGTGGTTGTGATGATCTTGTTAGTTTGTGTGTGGGTGTGCTTTTTGAGCAGGCAGTGAGGAGTTCAAATAAATGGCAGTATTGGAAGCTCATGCTCTGAAAGTTAATTGAAAGTTTGATGCATAATAAAAGAGGGACTAATATGAAAGTAACAGCATGTTTTTCACAAAGTCAGACAAAATTGCACAATCATTTTGATAAGCTGGGAATGTGTCTCTCTTAAAAAGTCTGTAGTGGGTATGTTGCCAAACATATGTTATCCCTCAGTACAAATATAATTCTGGGAACATATTATTAGTTACTTTACACACCACATTTGCTCTTTTACTGTTTTATATGCATACCACAGGTGCTCTTTTACTATTTTGTATCTCATAGTATGCTCTAGAGATTATGATATCCTATTTATGGAGGAGACATATTTTGAAAGATAATTGTATATGTAAGTCCTCACGAACAGACAAAGATTTTTTAAAGAAGTTTATTTGTTTTGTGAAATATCATATGTGTCTGCCATAATATCCAAGCATCTACAGTCTTGTAGTCAGAATTGAGTTTAAATAGCTAACTAGTCATATTATCAGTAATATGTAGTAGCATATTAGTAATATAGCATTATTGTTATAAACAGTGTTATATGCATTGTCTTTTATCTGTGTTAATCTCTTTCTCAGAACTGAAAAAAAATATTGAATTTATTATAATGCTACATAGGTTTTTTATAAATAGAATAGAACCAAATGACTACTATACGTTTACAGTTATAAGATTTATAGCAAGCAAATGAGTGTTTACAATCTGAATTATGTATATACTAACTACTTTTAATTTTGTTAAATAAGTTAGACCTTTCATATATCATAACTTTATAAGTAGTAGAATGATGCTAGATACCTATTTGTGGGTAGGTGGTAGTGTTTGAATAGGATTGCTATTCAAATCAGGAGTTTTAAACTCTTTGGGGGGGATACAGGAAATAATAGTGCATTTATAGTAGTTTACAAATGAATTCTTTTTTTTTTTGGTGTCTTCTATTCTTGATAGAAAATTTGCAGTTAAACTCAATTATCTTATATCTATGAGTAAGCAGTTCACTAGATATAATCGTTTTTCAGTACCATATTATTTACAAATGTATGAGAGTATTATATGTAATAATTATTTATTTTTTTCCTATTTCGGTATTATGGCCAACTTCACATGTATATCAGTTAATATCAGTGGATTAAATAATGGTTGTAAAAGGGGCAGTTTATACAAATTTTTAAAAATATTTCATTTCCAAGTTATCTTTTTACATGAAACACGTTTAAAAAAAGAAGATTTGTACTGACTTAATAGTAAACACTATTTTGTATTGACTAGCACTCATAAACAAAAGATAAGAGGGGTGGATATTTTATGGAAAAATTATTTGCCTCTATGATGAAAAAGATATGATGTTAAGCTGTCAATCTCGCCTTCATTTTTGCTGGATGGGTTCAGAGCCGATCTTCGGCTCCGACTCGGCCAATACTAAAGCTCGAGAGTTAATTCCACCGGCTCGAGGCTCCCCTATATCCCACAATGCTAAGCGGTAACTACTCAGATCTCATTTGCCGCTTAGCTGACGAGGTGCTTCTTCTACCGGCTCTGGCAGGTTAGTAAGTTTTCTTTTCCAACCCCTATTTTTTTCCATTTAATATAGTTTTATTTAAAGTATTCCATTAGTTTTAATTGGGTCCGCCTCTTGTGTCAGAATTCCCTTTTTATTCCCTTTTTAACTTTTAGGCCTTTGGCCCTCTCCCTCTCCTTCCCCTAGTCCTTCAGTGTGACTGGATTTTTATTTTGGTTAAGGGTGTGTCTGTGTGTTGTGTTTGTGTTTTGCTTCACTCAGCTTTTAGGATGTCTAAAGACTCCAAGGTCTCAGGCTTCAAGAAGTGTGATTCGTGCTGTCAGAAAATGTCTCTGACAGACGGTCACACTTCTTGTGCATATTGCCTGGGACCTTTGCACCTGCAGGACTCATGTGCTGTGTGCCATGCATTCAGCCCTAGAGTCCTGCAGGAATGCAAAAATAAATTGATTCTACGTGGCTTGTTATAGCCTGAAGGCCCCCCCCCCGACCCAGTCTGTGTCGGGGAAGCCTTCTAAGACTTCCAGACCGTCGGCTCCAGTTTCAGAGCCGTCCCCTGGAAGCATTAAAATGGCTTCGACATCGGCTCCGGCTGGAGCCGATGTTTCCAAATCTCATACTATCACCTCGGCTATGGCTGGAGCCGAGGTTGACAAGACTCAGTCGGCTCCAATAGGCTTATCGGAGCCACCTTCAAAGAAGAGGTCTAGGTCCCCTTCCATCGGCTCCATCCATTCGGTGCCGGGATCTCCTCTTCTATCGGAACAGAGCCATAGGTCTCATTCCTCTCGGTCCTCCAGGCTGTCCGACCATGATTTACAAAGGGTGGTGAGTAGACTTCTCAAGTCCGAGGCACTGGCCCAAATGCTGCATAGCCCTACTCAACAGCGGCTATTTCCATCCCTGATTTTATTACTCCTCCGACTCCTTTGAGTTCAGAGCCGGGGCTCATCGGAGCCGTGGCTGTCGGTGCTTCGGAGCCGATACCTTCCCTTTCGGCTCTGTCGTCTGCTTCGATTTCCTAATTGGAGGGATCTCGGTGCCGGGCTTCCCTCGGCTCAGAGAGGGCGAGTGGCATCGGACCCTTGTCCGACCCCATTCTCCATCTCAGAGCATCGGCGCTGGTGAGTTTGGCTCTGACATCGGCCTCGGAGCCGTCCCTGTCGGTGCCGGGGGGGTCCTTGTCTCCTCTGAGTGGGGACCTCCGGCCTTGCCTGATAGGGATGCCTTTAAGGTCATGCGGAGCGTGCTAGACCCAGTGTCTACCCCACAGTTGGCTCCGTCAGCTCCTCCCTCTTCAGTGCCTGCGGTGATTTTTACCCACCCCCTTGTATCAGACCGCAGAGAGCCAGCTCCTCAGGTTTCCCCATTGGGAATTTCCTCCTCTTTCGAGGCCTCTCCTGATCAGGTAGGAGAACCCCCTCGGAAGAGACAGCGCAAGAGGAAGCACATTGTCTCCCCTGAGTCTATCACCTCTGACACTGACTTGGAGGAATCTGAAGGTTCCCCTCAGTCCCCCTCTGAGGATGTCTCCTTTGCTGACATCCTTGAAATCCTGAAACAGAGGGGGAACTGGCCCACCCTTAACCTTTCAGAGGACGAGTCAGTTTACCTTGAGGTGTTTGGCTCTCGCCCTTCCACCTCCTGGGTGTCCCCTCCCTTTGACCCCCTTATGGAAGTGGTGGCAAGGAAGGCTTGGACGGCCCCTGATTCATTGGAACCTACCCCAAGGAGGCCGTCAAAATTTATTACTGCCCCTAAGGAGAAAGAGTTTCTATCAAAAGGTGTCTCTGTTGATGCCATGGTGGTGGCCGCAGCCACTAAGAAGGAGTTAGCCGATCCTTTGGTACCTGTCCATCCTCCTAATAAGGAGTCTAGGACCATGGACAGGTAGGTAAGTGGATGTTTTCATCAGCGACCTTTTCAGTGCGGTCGCTGAACTACTTGTGTCACTTCGCCCGTTTCCAGAGAGATTTGTTCAAAGATATGGATGAGGCTATACAGGATCCAACAACTGAGGGGTTCCAAGACAAAATGAACTCCCAGTTGGCAACCCTGAATTCAATTGTTAACTCCTCCATGCGGCTTATCTCATATGCTGCTGATGGGGCGAGTAGGGCTGCAGGCACAGGTGTAGCTTTACGACGTCACGCCTGGATGCGGCTTTGCAATTTTGCGGACCCTTTCAAGGCGTCCTTCACCAATTCCCCCTTTGATGGCTCAACATTGTTTGGTCCTCAGGTGAAGGATACATTGACTAGGTGCGAGGTGGAAGGTAAAACTCTCTCTGCTGTGGGAGTATGTTTTTCTACCCCTTCTAGACCTTATCCAAAAGGTCAGAGGGGAGGAAAAATGTGGTTCCGCAAACCTCAGGATCTCATCTGACGCACAAGGTAGATTCCCTCTAGAGGCAGAGGGGGGAATAACAATAGACGCCGCCCTAGAGGCAGAGGAGGTCCGCAAAACCAGGGTAGCAGAGAAACTTTCTCTGATAAACCCTTTCAGCATCCCTGAGGAGCTGCCCGGCTGTCCACCTTCGGAGGCAGTCGGGGGAAGATTATCACTGTACCCAAAAGCCTGGCTTTCCCTCACCCAAGACAAATGGGTACAGTCAGTCATATCCGAGGGTTACAAAATTCCCTTTATTCACATCCCATCCCAACCCAAAGGATCCCTTCCAGACATTCCACCCAGTCTAAGGGAACAAGCAGCACTAGAAATATCAAAGCTGCTATCAAAAAGAGCTATCCAATCAGTTCCAGCAGACCAGCAAGGATCCGGAATCTACTCCAAATTCTTTTTGGTACCAAAAAAAACAGGGGACTGGAGACCTATACTGGATCTCAGCAAGTTAAACAATTATATCAAAAAAACAAAATTCCGGATGGTCATGCTACAGTCCATTCTACCCTTCTTGGGTCAGGACAATTGGATGTGCTCGATAGACCTTCAGGATGCATACTACCATATCAAAATGCACAGATGCTCCAGGAGGTTTCTCCGCTTCAGGCTGGGAGCCAGTCACTACCAGTTCAGAGCCCTGCCCTTTGGTCTCACTACAGCCCCCCGAGTGTTTACCAAATGCATGGCAGTTGTCGCGGCTAACTTGAGACGTCAAGGATTCCAGGTGTTTCCATATTTAGACGACTGCCTTCTTACCGCCACCACCAGACATCAACTGCTTCTATCCAGAGACATCACCATCCAAACTTGCCAAGCTTTAGGCATTTCAATAAATTTCGAAAAATCTGTCTTGTCAATCTATTATCTTTATAGGCACCACCTTAGACACACTCAATCTTTCCGCCAGACTTACAGAGCAAAGAGTGTTAGATATCCGCAAACAAGTTTACCTTCTATTACAATGCAACAAGGTCAAAGCCAGGGTAGTCATGAAGGTATTAGGACTCATGGCAGCTACTATCACCCTTCTCCCCTTAGCTCGTTTCCACATGAGGATCCTCCAATGGATGCTGTTTACTCAATGGTCCTTCCAACAGCTCCCGATGTCTCACATCATATTAATAACTCAATCATGCAAGAATCACCTGTCTTGGTGGATCACATCACCTCAAGTTCTCCAAGGCAGACCTTTCATTCCCCCCCCCCAGTCACCACGGTGACAACGGACGCCTCCCTGATTGGGTGGGGGGGGCATTATCAGGGCAGGACAGTCCAGGGCACGTGGCAACTTTTCGAGTGCCACTTGCACATAAATGTCTTAGAGATGAGAGCAGTGCTTTTAGCGTTGCAAGCTCTTCAGGACTCTCTTCCCACAGGGACTATTGCAATTCAGACGGACAACATGTCCGTAGTGTGGTACATCAACAAACAGGGCAGAACCAGATCCTACCCCTTATGTCGAGAGGCACTCAGACTTTGGCAGTGGGCGATTTCTTCTCAGCATTTTCTGATAGCAACACACATTCCCGGGAAGTCCAACGTGATTGCGGACAAGTTGAGCAGGGCCATTCTCATGCCCCACGAGTGGTCTCTGAAGAAATCAGTGCTGGAAGAAGTCTTCCAAAAATGGGGCCAGCCTTGCTGCGATCTTTTTGCTACTCCCCAAAACAGCAAGTGTCACGACTTCTTCACTCTCTTCCCGTTACAAGGCCATCCCACCAGAGACGCTCTAGTCCACGATTGGCCCCGGGGACTTCTGTATGCTTTTCCCCCTTTTCCACTGATATCTCAATTAATTCAGAAAGCTATCACCTTGAGAGTTACAATGATCCTCATTGCCCCTTACTGGCCTCGACAGATATGGTTTCCCTTCCTCCATCATTACCTGTTGGAGCAGCCTTGGCATCTGGACCCGGTGCCAGATCTGTTGACCCACCAGTCGGGCCAGCTGCACCACTCCCTTCATTCTCTCAACCTCACAGCGTGGTTTCTCCAATTCCTACCCTAGCCAGGCTTCCCTTAATCTCTCATTCAGTCCGAAACATCCTGATAGCCTCTCACAAAACTTCTACCAGGAAGATTTATAATAGTAAGTGGAAACGTTTTTCCTTCTGGGCAGCATCAAAAAATATAGACCCCTTCACTGCACCTATCCAGTCTATTCTAGACTTTCTGGCAGAGCTCTTTCATTTAGGCTCTTCTTCATCTACCATTAGAGTACAACTAGCTGCTATATCTAATTTTCATGTAGGTGTCTCAGACTCCAGTATCATGTCCCATAAGCTCTGCAAAGCCTTTTTAAGAGGTATTTTTCTGCTCAAGCCCCCAATCAAAGATCCCCCACCTCAATGGGACTTGAATTTGGTTCTGGCATCCTGGATCCTCCCCCCCCCCCTTCGAACCAGCAGCTTCATGCCCTCTTAAGCTGCTCTCATGGAAAACACTTTTTCTAGTAGCCATAACTTCAGCTAGAAGGGTATCTGAACTTCATGCTCTGTGCAGTCGTCCTCCTTACTTAGTTTTCCACAAAGATAGGGTGTCCCTCCGGACTAATCCGTCCTTCTTACCTAAGGTTTCCTCTGAGACAAACCTGAACCAAACGATTGATCTCCCCGTCTTCTTCCCTGACTATTCCAACAGGTCGGAGCAAAAGTTACATTTTCTAGATGTTCACCGCCAACTTAGATATTATTTAGACAGGACTAAACAGTTCAGGAAATCTGATCAGCTTTTCCTGTCTTATGCGGAAGGGAAATTGGGCCTTCCAGTTACTAAAGTTTCCCTTTCAAGATGGCTTACCTCTATAATTACCTTCATCTATGAAATCAGACATCAAAAACTGCCTTCAAGACCTAGAGCTCATTCAACTAGGGCATTAGCTACATCTGTAGCTTTTCAGGACAGGCTGCCAATAGATTCCATTTGTGCAGCAGCCACTTGGGCTTCTCCTCATACCTTCATTTTACATTACAAATTGGATATGGCCTCCAGAAACCATGCCAACTTTGGTTCCACTGTTCTCAAGAGTCTGTTCCGATAGGCCACCCAGAATAAGGTGCTAGGGACGCGGTCCCATCCAGCAAGAATGAAGGCGAGATTGACAACTTAACATTAAGAAGTTGTGTACCTACCATAACGTTCCATGTTAGTTGTCTTCTTCTCGCCTTCTTTCTTGTGTCCCACCCTCCTTCCCCCTAGCCTGGACAGACCGATAGGAAATTTTGGGATCTTCCTTTGGAGTTTTCCTTCCCACATGTTCTACCACCTCTATTCCCCCTTTTATGTTTGTGGTAGCTTACATTCAGGTTTATATAGAGGTGGGTTCTTTTTTCTCCATACTGTGGAGACCAGAACTGCTTGGTTTAACTATCAAACGAGATCTGAGTAGTTATCGCCTAGCTTTGTGGGATATAGGGGAGCCTTGAGCCGGTGGAGTTAGCTCTCAAGCTTTAGTATTGGCCGAGTCGGAGTCGAGGATCGGCTCTGAACCCATCCAGCAAGAAAGAAGGCGAGACGAAGACAACTAACATGGAACGTTATGGTAGGTACATAACTTCTTATTTTGTTCAGTGACTTTAGAGATTCAAAGGAAACTGTGCATTTTTATTAATGTCTGTTGGATACCTGGATTGGGAATACAAACAGTTAAACAACAGTTGGGGGAAATAATATGAATATCAATGAGAAACATTACTTTAGAAGGTGACTTTAATTGTATTTTATCTGACACTGATACCAACACTAGCTATAAAAAGAAGAAACCTGCCTCATTCAAGGCTTTGATGGAGTTCACTGACATATACAATATCAGAGATATAAATGAGTTTTCAGTATCAGACTAACTCTTCTTGACACATTTCTCACACAGGCATGGGACACCATCATGAACATATAGAGTATATGTTTCAAATGAGATCAGTAGTAGAATAGATAACATTAAAGTAGTCTCTTGCCCACTGTCACATCATAATGTGATAAGATTTGTAGTTATATTGAATTCTAGTAATAGCCCAATTAAAAGGATTCCTGCATGTATAACCAACATGAAAGAGTTTCAGGAGTTCTTTAATAAAGAAATTCAAACTTTTATTGAAATTAATCATACAGGTAACAACTCATATGAGACTGTTTAAAAGCATACCTTTTTGGCAAAATTACAAGTTGGTATGCACAAAAAAGAAACAATGGGACAAAGAATTGATAAATTTACAGGAGAGAATTTATAAGTTAAAATTACATCATCAAAAAGGAAATACTAACTTAGAAGAAATAAATAACTTAAACAGTAAATATTTAGAAATTTTACAACATAAAACTATGATAAATTTAGAAAAGATTAAAATAATTATTCCATAAATCATAAATCCATGCACAAATTTGCTACTAGAACAAACATGATTCTTAAATCTAACCACATCAAAGAATTATACTCCTCTAGTAGTTAAAAGAAGGTTACCAAAGTAGAAGATAGTCTGGATGTTTTCAGGTCTCATTTTAATAAGAGCAATTAATACAAACCAACAATGGATACACAAGATCTAATTAAAACATTTATAAAAAATAGACTGAAAATAGACCATCAGGGGATCAAATCAAAGTAATTGACAAGTCTATTTTAATGTCTGAACTAAAAATTCTAATTAATAAATTAAAACTCAGTAAGGAACCTGGAAATGACAGTATAATACCTGAACTATGCAAAATGGTGACTAAGGATGCTTTGAGTATTTTACTAGCGATATGTTCAATAGTTAAAGGACTCACAAAGGTACCACCATCCTTAAAATATACCCTAATATCCCCAATTTTAAAACCTGACAAGGACTCAACCCAATGTTCTTCATATGGACCGATTTCATTATTAAATGTAGATTATAAAATAATCATGGCAGTCTGTGCCGTTAAAATAAAATAATTTATTTCAGTGTTGATAAAGATTGATTAGCCTGGGTTTATAATGAACAGGAACACCTGAGAATATCAAGAGAATACTAACAATAATTGATTATATTAATAATTCAAAAAATAACTATTTTTTGTTGGTCTGGATATCAGTAGAGAATTTAATTCAGTTAATTGGGAGCACTTACTGTAGGTACTGGAGGTATGTAATTTTTCAAAGAATTTCTTACAACTAATCAACATTCTGTATGAAAACTGCTTTGCTTACATTAAGATAAGCTCATATGCTTCCCAATCAATCATGATTTATAATGGTACTAAATAAGGTTGTCCCTTGTCCCCATTGATTTTTATGTAGTTGTAGAACGTTTTGCACATTATATAAGATCAAATAAAAACATCAAAGGCATACTAATAAATAATGATTTAATTCCTAAAACACAATTTGCAGATGACATCCTGTTAACTTTGACTGACTGCAATTTTTTGTTGTCTTATTGCAGTATTCCAAGCAATGGAGATATTCCAGAATAAATTAGGACTCAGTTTTAATGAGGATAAAACTGTTAATTATAATATATTAATAAAATAAATAAGAAATGACATCAGTACATTGCAAAAGATGGTAAAATCACTTACTTAGGGATAATCTTGTCTGATAAATATTAAACGTATAACAATCCTTAATTATAATAATAACTTAAATTTCATAAAACAAAGTATTGATAAATTGAATAATTTTTTTCACTATGGAAGAGAAACTGTCCTTAATTAAAATGATTATCCTTCATAAAATTATATATTTAATATAATCTTTATCCCTCCCACTAACAAAAGAAAATATAAAAGAGTATAATTCTTTGTTTCTGAGTTTTTTATGGTTTTCTAACAAGCCTAGATTGGCTTTAAACCATCACATAAGAGAATGGACATTAGGTGGTGTCAGTCTTCCAGATTTAAAATTATGTTCCTTATCCTCAATTGTTACAACAGTAATTTCTTGGGTAAATAGTTATAATGCCAAATGGAAAGATATTCAAGGAAGTATTTGGTGTAAATCCGATAATTTAACAAACTCATATCATACTAAAGTAGCTACTAATAAATTTCATTGGTTAGTAAAAGGCTAGTAGACTGCTATTTTATAGAAAACAAGAACAAACCAGTTAACTCTTATAATAATAATAATAATACTAATAACAACAATAATAATATGATAATCTCCTTTAACATTTTTATTTTCTGAAGCCCTGAATATAAAGCATAGATTTTCATTCTATTTCAATTGCCTATACTCAAAATAGTATTACTACATTTAATTTAACAATTACTACATTTACAGACAAATAATTTGTTATACTGTTATCAGTTACCAGACGGTGTGAAGTTACAAAATGTTGACCATATCATTAATAAGTTTGAGTTAAGCAAATATGTGGTTAGATATTCAAAACTGTAGACAATTAGATGAACATAAGATTAATCTAATCCAACAAATAATTTTTTCCCCACATTCATTGGTTTACTTATTCTAATGTACCAGAATATAATTGGAAAGGGACTTCTATCTAAAATATATAAGGTACTTAAGAAATCAACAGTATGTCACATAGAAAACTATTGGGATTATTTTAGACTTATTAATAATAACTCCCCAAGTGAAAATAAAAAACTAATACACCAGTCTTCAAAACAAACTACTTCATCACTAAGGTGGAGGATATTCTCTTAGAAGTTCTTACATAGGACCTTTTTCACACCACATAAAGCTGAATTGATATATAATAAAGACACAGGACACTGGAGATCTAAACTAAATGTTAAAGCTGACTTGCAGCATATGTTTTATTATTATGTAAAACTTAAAACATATTGGGATAATATGAATTCTCTCTTACAGTCTGTTTTTAATTATGTATTTATTCTGACCAAATCTCTCATGTTATTTAATGCACCTATTCCCACTTGTGTCATGAAAATAAAATACCCTCTTTTTATGGAGTATCTTAACATTAGCAAGAAAAGTCATTGTCAAGAACTGGAAGAATCCGACTACTTCTACTATGAGGGAATTTGTACACTTGGCAGCTGCAGTTTGTCATCTTGAACTTTTTATGATCAAGACAAGAATCATCGCTTCGTATAATATATGGTTGAAAGTCAAAGAACTGCTGGATAAACATACTTTAATAATTAACTAATAACTACTTTTATTGCATTTCTTTTTTTGTTTAAAAACCCTTGTTTTATAGTAGACACCATTGTAAATAGTCATTTTAGGTGTTTATTCTTTTATATGGATTTTTGTTTTATAATATTTCTAGTATATATTAATGTTTTGTTAAAGTTTTCAATAAAAACAATTGAAAAAAAAGAAGAGGGTAGGAGCAAATTGCATAGAAAAAATGGTAATTATGTCAACAATATATGCAGAATAATGTTTTGGAGGAGGAATGAGGTTTAAAAGAAGGCAGAATTTGAATAAACTGTATGACGTTTGACTGATGATGACTGGATAGATTGTAAGTGATGTATAATGTTTGCAACTAAAAATATATAATTAAGTTCATAGGTTCATAGATTAGTACTAGGCTGACTCACCTTGTAAGCCATTTTAAACCTAGCCAATTATCCCATGTGAGCATAAAAAAACCCTGTACCTTGAGTCTGCAAGGCAAACACCCCAAACATTATGCCAACTTCCCACCCATTCATTTATATAAATGTATGATTGCCTATGTCATAAGTGATAATTTAATAAAGATGTTTCCTGTTTAAAATAAAGGAAAAGAAAGTGTGACAAAGCAGTCAGTCACTGCAGATGCCTTGGGCTTGCTTTGGATGTATTTTTAGGAGGGATAAAAGTGCAGGGGGTGGGGGACATAAAGGACAAATGCAAGCACATAAATGTCAAGGAGATGCTTGCCCTGATCAAAGCACTCAGCTCTCTTAGTCATCATTAGTTCCCAGGACCTCTTTAAGTGGTTGCAGACAATACCACAGTTATGTGCTACATCAATAAGCAAGGGGGAACCATGCCATTTCCCCTTTGCAGACTAGCAATGTTGGCTTGAGATATAGCTTTACAGTGCAGTCTCACTTGACAGGCATCCTACATCCTCTCAGAGCAAAACTGTGTGACACACAAGTTGAACAGCGCCAGGACAGACACGAATGGAAACTAGATCTGGAGGTGGGGTAGGAGTCCCTCAAGTAAACTTCCTTGCCTTCTTTTTTGAACAATCAACTAACCAGATTCTGGTCCAGGACTCCATGAAAGGCCCCAAAAGACAGATGCCTTTTCTTTTCTTCGGACAGGAATGTTCCTGTATGCTTTTCAACTCTTTGGATGGTAATATTCATGGTACTCCTGAAGATTCAGAAGGAATCCAACAAGATGGTTCTCCCTTCTTTTGGAAATGGCCAGGGTCAATTACCACAAGCTTCCTCACATACTATATCTAGTCATACAAGACCAGGGATGTGTGATACACCCCATCAATTATCATCATTTGACTGCCTGTATGATAATGTCTTAATTCCTTTCAGACACCTGTTCTCTGAGGACATGCAGCGGGCATTAATGGAGATGAGAAATCCTGCCACTAGAAAACCATATATTAACAAAGGAAAAAGATTTTCTGGTTGGTGCCATTAAGGGCTAGTTGTTCTGTGGTTTTACAATATTTGTTTAAGTTACTGCCCTATGGCCTTTGTTATTCCTCTGTCAAGGTTCATTTATCAGCCATTTCAATGTGTCTGCCTGTGGATCCTCCTCTTTCTAGGCAGTCTGATGTTAAAATGTTCTTTAAAAGGGTTTTGCATAAGAAGTCTCCTAGAGAACTGGTAACCTTTTCTTGGGATCTTAATTTTGTGTTAGAAAAGCCAGCATTTGCTCCACTTGAACCAGCTAATCTGGCTGACTTGAGGTTGTTAACATAGAAAATGTTTTACTGATTGCTCTGATCTTTTCAAGACAGCTCAGCCACAAGCTCTTACGATGAGTCAACCCTGTCTCATTTTCCACTGGGACAAGGTTTCTTTGAGAACTAATCATTCTTTTTATGCCTAAAGTGGTATTTGTGTTTATTTTAAGCTTAGCAATCCATCTTTTTATTTTATTTTCTGAATCTAAAAATGCGGGAGAAAGGACACTCCACACCTTGGATATCCACAGACAACTCTGGTACCATCGTGACAGAACTAAATCTTTCAGATCTCCGGATCAGTTGTTCATTTCCTGTGAAGGCAAGAAGGGATAACCTGTGTCAAAACAGACTTTTTCCAAATGGTAGTCTAAGGCTTTTTCCTTCTGTTATATTCACCATAACAAATCTCTGGAGCTATTCTACCAGGACTTGGTCCTTGGCATTATATTTTTACAAGCACTATAATCCTGATTCCTCTCTAGACCTAGTTCATTCTTTGCTCCAGTCATTCCCCAGGGGTTCCTGGACCCCTCTCCTTCTACCTCCTAAATGTGGTTAGCTATGGTAATCTACCCATATAGCTAAGACTACTGCACCAGTCATCAGTATGAAGAACATAGAGTTGTATAAGTTGAACTTACCATAACAGTAGATGTTTGAATGATCACTGCTGCAGTAGCCACTTCCTCCCCCATTCCCCTTGTTTCTTGTTTTTTTATATGTGTTTATTTATGCCAGGGTGTGGACATTTGTTGTTTTTAACATTGCCATTTTAGGGCTCAGCCTCCGTCTGCTGGCAGGAAAGCTGTAAAGTGCTTCATGCCAAAGGTCATCTCAGCCTGAGCTGCTTGACACTTTGGCGCATGGATGGTGCTGTGAAGCTTTGAAAGCTGGCCAGCTGTTAATCCTTGGCATGATATAGCCCATATAACTAAAGCTACTACAGCAGTGATCAATCAAACATCTACGCTTACAACTTACACAACTGCACTTTCTCCAAATAAGTGAGGAGCCTAAAATATAATTTCTAGATTCCTGAATTAGTCATATGCATAAGTAAGATATCAGCATAAAATAACAGTTTATAATGATTTCCTCCCTTTTAATACCCTTCAGGAGGAGTTCTCCTCAATTCTTCAGCCAATAGCTTAGTGTAAACAGCAGGGACCAACTTTTGGTTGGGTAATGGGAGATGTTGGGGGTTGATTGAAATTAACCTGTTGCATTGAGCTCTTTTGGATCTCATGGGAATAACAGATGTGCTTCCATATCACAGATGCACTATTCCTAAATAAAGGGATCTCCTGCCAAGGATAGCCCAATGTCTGGGCAGTATACCAAAGCCTTTTATTTTCTACAGGCACGGTATGTCAAACATATGCTCCCCACGCAAGGCATTCACTTCAGAACTTCTTTGCCGCCAGCCCAAACACCATCATTGAATGTTGGTCTGAACACCTTTCTTGTGTGCTGGTTACCTTGTCATTTTCAGATAAGTGCCCCATTGGGGTTTTTCCTTATCTTTCTCTCTAATTTTTAGTGTTGTTGGTTTCATGTCAACCAGAAAGGGAAAATGTTAGGGTGGGAGGTAGATTCCCTATAAAGATATCACTACCAGTGTCTCTTCTGTCTGGGTGCTTCCCATGACCATATGCAGTGCTCTGTCTGCCAAGCATTTCTCTGTAATATCCTGTGTATTTGCCAAACCCTCTTTATTTACCTTGAAAACCAGAGTCTTAAGCGGTTAGCTCAGGGTGCTATTGCAATGGCTTCTCATTTTGAGTATCAGCCATAGGCCAAGAAAAAGATCCAGAATTTCTGGTCTGATATGACTGCTGTCAAGCCTCCCCCACACGTCCTTCTCAAAGTTAGTAAAAGTCTAAAGGACCATCTGGTCACTAATTCTGAGTCCTCTGCTGCAATGCGTTGGAGGCTGTCATGGATCCAGTTTTTCACATGCCCTCACAGGCTTTACAAACGTTTGCCCCTGACATTGAGGGGAAACCTCTGCTGATTATTTTCAAGGGGCTTAGGGGGATTGTGCAGTTCTTGGTGAGGGTGAAGATTTCTACTATACTTATTGAGTGATAACAAGGGTCCGACACTCCCAAGATTTTTTGTGTGGACATCCACAGATAAACACAAAACCAAGCATATTTCCCCTACAGTTAAGAATTCCCAGCATGAATCACTTTGTGGGAACATGGGCGAAATACTTGACTAGGTTTATAAGGGCCTCCGTGCCAATAGCCTAGTATCATCTTAGGAACCTATGAATAGCAGGATTCACTGGTTGTTTAACACTGTAATGTCCTTAAAGCCTCCTCAAGGGGTCTCTTTGGCTGCCCCTCCATGGTCCTCCACTCCATTTGAGGTCCAGGGAGCAGGATTCCTCTGGTGAGGATTAGGATTCAGGGAAGAATCATTAGTCTACTCTTCTTAGATCCCTTCCCCTTTAAACTGTGGTTCAGAGGAGAAGGATTCTATTAGTCCAGATTCCTCTTTAGAGAAATTCTGCTCTGGGGACACAGTTTCCTGTATGAGGGAATTCTTTAAGTGGGATTCTTCTCAGTTTTCTGATATCCAGAATAGGTATTATGAGCTCATCCAGATGCAATTTCCCAAGCCATCTCCTATTCATCCATTTCTGGATGCCCTCCTAGATACCTTTTCAACAGCTTCTGTAGCCCCTGATTCTCAGCCACCAGCTCATAAGAAACCTGACAGATATTACAAGATGCATGATTGTAAATATCTGTATAAACTCCCTTCTGCTGATCATTCTGTGTTGTCTGTCTCATCTGTAAAACCCTCCAAGCTGTGGACCTATACCAAGTTGCTTTCTTCAGATAAGGATAGTCAGATAGGGCCATGGAGAGGCTGGGAAAAAAAGTCTATACTGCTGCGGCCCGTCTTTTAGGGCTTTTAATTGCCAGACTCTTATGACCAGGTATGTTTTAGCCATCCTTTCTCAAGTTTCTCAGGTGATTTTTGAACTTCCTGATTCTGAGAGGAAGGCTTCAGCCCTTTCTACCTCTCAAGTTGCCTGCCACTCTATTAAGTCCAGTTGTGATGCAGCTGATGTGTTTTCCAGGGCTGCTGCATATGGTTCTGTTATGAAGCATTACTGTTAGCTTCGTGTTTAGGCTTTACCTGATGACATTAAGGCCAAATTATTGGATGCTTCTTTGGATAATAAAAACCTTTTTGGTACTGCTGCTGCTGAGCTTTTTACATCTCTTCAGGATAAGGGCAAAACCTTGCAGGAGTTGAAACATATTTTTGTTTTTCCTATTCCCAAATTTCAGAGGAATTATCCTTCCAAATCTGCTTTTGTTCACATACAGGCTCTTCCCTCCACCCACGGGTAAAAAGGGTTCTAGACATGTACCTCCTGCTAAATCTACACAGACCCCTATTTCTCAGAAACCTCCTTTTCAGGACAAGCCAGGTTTCATTTTAAAGTTTGCTTCCCTTTTCTCTCAGCCAGGTTCTCTTGTCCCTTTGCCTTTCCCTCTCCCTTCCAAATTGGTTATGGATTACAACAGATATTTGGGTGCTATCCGTTATCTGCCAAGGGTATGTTATGTTTTGGAAATCTCTTCCTCCCTTTGTGGGCATCCCTCAGCCTCCTCAAGAATGGCTTCCTCTCTTCCCGGAGGTGCTTCCTTCTCTTTTGACCAAGGGCACCATTTAGGCTGTGCCCTCTGCCCAGGAAGTGAATGTTTTTTTTATTCCAGAATGTTTCTGGCTCCCAGGAAGGAGGGTACCTAGAGGCCAATTCTGGACCTTTCTCAGCTCAACATATTTCTCAATAACTGCTCCTTTCAGATGTTGCCGCTTCAAAGCTTATTTCCTCTTCTTCTTCCCCAGCTCTTTCTGGATCTTAAGGTCTGCATGCCTTCATATCCCATCCATCCCCTTTTTGGGAAATGTTTGCATTTCTCTGTTTCTTCCTTGTATTTTCAGTTATTTGCTTTGCCCTTTCCCCTCTGTACTGTCCCAAGTGTATTCACCAAATGCCTTGCTCCTTTCATTGCTTTTTTCAGGATGAGAGGGGTCCAGATCTTTCCTTATCTGGATGATCTGCTCATTCAGGCCTCATCTCCCAAGGGTCTACTTCAGGATCTTCAGGTTACTATTTCCCTGCTGCAGAGTCTTCGTCAAACATGAACTTTGAAAAATCAGTCTTGACAACTTCCAGGCAGCCCTGCCTGCCTTCAAGGCCCTGTCTCTGATTGCCTTTTACTTTTCTCGTCTTTGTCTGGATTCAGTCAAAGCCAGGGATTATCTCAGGGTCCTCAGCTTTATGGCTTCCACCATTCCCATGCTGCCTCAGCACTTCAGGTCAAAGTGGCTTCAACATTGTCACTGCACTGGACTTAGTTTCCCCCCTTCCCTCTCTCAAGCTCAAGATTCAATTGTGGTTTCATTATATCTCTGTTCTCAACCCAAGCCTTCCTTTCCTCTCTGTAGTCCTGACTTTGGAGCTCTTTACAGATGTCTCAGACAGGGGATAGGGAGCTTCCTGTGGCTCTCTCAAGATTCAGGGTCTCTGGCCTCTTATCAGAGGTCAGACCATATCAACATCAAGGAGATGAGGGCTCTGCTTCCAGCACTCCAGGCTTTTCATACTCTGTTTCATCCCAGGCTCCTCAAGGTTTTCACAGACAATACCACTGTGATATTGTATGTCACAAGCAAGGGGGTACAAGGTCCTACCTTCTTTGCAGGGTAGCTCTTCAGGTCTGAGGCCTAGCTGTCAAGTATCAAGTGTCACTTCCGGCTTTCTGCATTCCCTCAGAGCACATAATAGTGGCAGACTCTTTGAGCCGGTCCAGCACAGAAGCTCACTTGGATTCTTCACAGATATGCATTCCTGGACATTGTCCATCGGTAGGGTATTCCTCAAGTAGATCTTTTTGCCTCCCCTCTGAGCAGACAGCTGCTTCTTTTCTGTTCCACAGTCCCAAGTCCTCTAGCTTGGAAAGTGGATGCCCTGTCTTTTCCTTGGAAAGGGTGTTTCTGTATTCTTCCCCTCCCTCTGCTTCCCAGAGGCTTACATAAGATCAGGCAGGACTCTCCCAAAATCTTGTTGTTGACTCCCTTTTGGTCCAGACAGCATTGATTCCCTCTTTTTTCTCACTTGGCCAGGGGCAATCACCACAAGTTACCTCTCCGAGTCAACCACCTCACAAAAGACGAGGGGTCTGTTATACATTCTGACTTGTTCACTATTCAACTGATGCTGTGGATGATAGGGTTTTGATCCCTTTTAATTTTTTTATTTTTTACTGAGTACGTGCTTTGGATCCTGCAGGAGACCAGTAAGTCTCCTAATAGGTAATCATATTTGTCCAAGTGGGAAAGGTTTTCTGTCTGATGCCATCAGGATCCTCTATCTGTGGAGGTTCCTCTGGTCCTCTGTTATTTGTGTGATCTGCTCCATGCTGGGTTGGCATATTCTTCAGTCAGAGCTCACCTATCAGCAATCTCTACTTGTCTGCCCTTGACTCCACCTTTGACTTCCAAATTTGAGGTAAGAGTTTATTAAAGGCATCCTTCACATTAGGCCTCCTAGGAAGCATATTCTGCTTTCCTGTGACCTCAGTTTTGTTCTTGAAAGATTGATTCAGGCTGCTTTTGAGTCTGCTGCTTCACCTTCCTTACAACATGCTGAATCCTTGGCCATTGACTGCATCTGCAGTGAAGAAACCAGCCTGAAGGACTCAAGGGCTTTAAAAAGAAAATAAGTTACTTGACCACTGTCCCTGTGAATGGGTTCTCTCTCATTCCCCCACTTGCTGAATCATTGGCCACTGACTGCATCTGCAGTGAAGAAACCAGCCACAAGGACTAAAGGGCTTTAAAAAGAAAATAAGTTACTTGAACACTGTCCCTGTGAATGGGTTCTCTCTCAGTCCCCTACTTGCTGAATCCTTAGCCATTGACCGCATCTGCAGTGAAGAAACCAGCCACAAGGTCTCAAGGGCTTTAAAAAGAAAATAAGTTACTTGACCACTGTCCCTGCAAATGGGTTCTCTCTCAGTCCCCTACTTGCTGAAACCTTGGCCAGTGACCACATCTGCAGTGAAGAAACCAGCCACAAGGACTCAAGGGCTTTAAAAAGAAAATAAGTTACTGTAGGTGTCTGTCTACATTTCCCTCTTAGCCTGCTACTGTAGAAAGTACCTGATCTAAAGCAGAAATAACTGGCTATACCAACTGCTAGGGACAGGGGCGGCCATGGTGGTGCAGCGGTTAGCATTGCCGCCTCACAGCAAGAGGTTCTCCGGTTCGATTCTCGGCTGGGGTGCCTCCTGTGTGGAGTCTGCATGTCCTCCCTGTGGTCACATGGGTTTCCACCGGGTCCTCCGGTTTCCTCCCACATCCCAAAGACATGCAGTAGGTGGATTAGACACTCTAAATTGGCCCTAGGTGTGGGTGTGTGCATGTGTGTGCCTTGCGTGGAAGGTTGGGTGCCGCTGGCAACTCGACACCGTAAAACTCCACTGCCAATCATGAGTGGACAGATGATCTGCTGTGGCGACCCCTAACCGGGAAAAAGCCGGAAGAAGAAGGAGATCGACTGCTAGGTACAGCAGCTGCTCCCCACCCCCATCAGCTGTAAATACATTCCCCAGTTAAACTTTTTCTTTTTAGTTATCAGTACACCAAAATAAAGCTCTAGGCAAAAAAAAGTAACTCGGTGGATACACTGGAATTACCCACTTGTAAAATAGAGGCAAAAGGGTACTTAAATTGCCACTTTTTGTCTGCTTCAAACTAGGTATTTACCCAGAAAGAACATAGCTGAAATCAGGTCTAATAGATAGTTTTTCCATACTAGATTCTAATAACTCCTAACAATTTGGCTATTTAGACACTTACCCTGCAATCTTTAGCCTGGGGGGTTCTAGCCCGCTCTGTTTGCTATGCTCACTTCGCTCCTCTCCCTGCCCCCTATTCCCACCCACCCCCAGTATCTCTACATTTATTCTTAGCCTTAACGCCACCTACTACCTAATATAATAACAATCCTAACCTGCGTAGTTCTAGCTCACATTCCATCCTACCAAGGCTCCATAGTCACATGCCCCAACAAATTCCACTGTACTCTCTCAACACCCTCCTTCAAACATTTACACTATAACTACACAGCCCCTGCCACCAAAAACATCTTCCCAGTACACACACTCCATTACCAAACACCTAACATACTCAAAAATAAAATATCCCTAAGATACCATAAGCAATTTACTATGTATATAAAACATATCCTAAACACCCTCTATAAACTAGCCCTCACTGGAGACATCCATCCAAACCCTGATCCTTCCAAATCCAACCCAACCACAAACCCTAGTCCAAGCAAACTCCCCCACAACTCAACTCCTAGCCAACAAAAAAAACAACATACCTACTTATGTCCCTAAACATCAGAAGCATATGCAATAAAATCCAAGAACTACATGCCAGTATAAGCATATATTCCCCAGATATTCTCTTCCTAACTGAAACCTGGCTCAAACCTCAAATCAAAAGTGAGGAAATACTTCCACCTGAATACAACATCCATCGCATAGACAGATTGTCCAAAAAAAGAGGTGGTATAGCATTTATATTTAATCACCACCTCAATGTTCAACTCCTGAACACATCTGCCCCTCATCACAACAATGAAGAAACACTTTATGCCAATCTCAAACTAAACCAAAACAAAACAGTCAATATCATAGGAGGCTATTTCCCACCAGGGCAAAATATTACTCCCCTAGAAAATCTCTTGAGCTGGGCTACTCTATTTCTACCCCAGGAAACCATCATTCTCAGTGACTTTAACATCAGCTGGCTGTCCTGTAATAACAATCTTCCAACCATTCACCATAATCTCCATGGGTGCACTCAACCCATCCAATCCCCTACCCGAATCAACAAAAACCCTAACAACCATACCTTACTTGACTGGATTCTAGTCAACAAAACCCCTCACCCTTACCTAGCAGGCTGATTACCTGACAGTCTTAGTGACCACTCCCCCACTTTCCTAATTTGGCACCACACAAACAGTCTCAAGCCCATTATCCACAGGCAAATACGGAACAAGTCCAACTTCAACCCCAACTCCTTCATCTCCTCCCTGCAAAAAATTAACTGGCCACCACTAAAATACTTCAACCTAGATGAGGCGGTCTACTTCTTCAACAACACCTTCCCCTCCATCCTAAACACCCATGCTGCTGTAAGAAATGCCAAGGTCAGATCCAGGCGTGCTCCATGGTTATAGAAGACCACCAGAACCCTAATGAACCCAGAGAAAAGGCCTGGGAGCACTGGCAACTAACAAAAAATAACTCAGATAGGCAATCATTTCTTGAACTGCGTAATAAAGCCAAAAAGCAAATAAAATTAGACAAATCCCTCTAGTATAAATCCACCCTAAACTCTATCAACCACAACCCTAAGCAATTCTGGTCCACTATTAACACTATCCTCCACCCAGGGAAGGTTGATACCCCCCAGCCGTCCATTCCCCCTTCCTCCAGCAGTATTGCTGAATCCTTCAACAAACACTTCACTGAAACTATAACATCTCTAAACAAACAACACTTCCCTACAACAGCCCCGCAACTCCTAACCCTAAACCCCTCCTCTCCTCTTTTCTTCTTCACCTCAGTACCTGCCTCCAACATAAAAAGACTATTGTCAAAACTTAAATCCACCAAACTCACGGCTGACAACCTTCCCTCTGAATACTTGAAAATTGCAGCTGATACACTAGCCTACCCAATTTCAATTCTAATCAACCATTGCATAACAGAAGACTATGTTCCCTTGATATGGAAAATATCCCACATCATTCCCCTCCACAAAGACAACCCCTCCACCGACCTCTCCAATTACCGCCCCATTGCTATCCTCTCCTCTCTCCAAGATACTGGAAAAATGTATCAACACCTAGGTCTCCAACTACCTCTTAGCTAATAATCTCCTCTCCAAAACCCAGCCTGGTTTCAGGCCATATCACAGCACTACCTCCGCTCTGCTCTCCTTCACCAATGCTATACTTCATCACAAAAACAATGGCCTCTTCTCTACTGCCATATTTCTAGATCTCTCAAAGGCCTTTGACATGGTATCTCATGAGCTACTACTCTCTACTCTCCCCAACCTCTCCTTCTTACAGTCAGCCTGCAACTGGTTCCACAGCTATCTACACTGACACCAGCAATCAGTAATCTAGGATGATAACTATCACCTCATCTCCCAGTTACTCCCGGAGTTCCCCAAGGGTCTATACTTGGCCCTCTGCTATTCTCACTTTTCACTAACCACCTACATACTGCCACCACACAAGCAGCTTTTATACAGTATGCAGATGACTCTACTCTCATCTGCTCTGCCCCCACTCTACCAGAACGACAACAAATCACACAGGATTCATTCTCTTCTGTAGAAAGCTGGCTATCCAATGCTCAGCTCCTACTCAACCCAATAAGACAAAACTTCTGTTCCAACCTTCCAAAACCACCCAAAACACCCCCCACTTCAACATTCTCGCCAAAGACAATACCAACATCTCTCCATCAGAACACACAAAATTACTCAGTGTGGAAATAGACAAACTTAGATTTGACACCCACATATCTCTGTCAGTAAAAAAAAGTTCACAAGAAACTTGTTGCATTATATCGAAGCCGACAATTCCTAACCAAGGTGGCTAGAATCTCCATAGCTAATTCACAGCTAATTTCCACCCTACTCTATGCATCCCCCATACTAGACGTACACAAGCTGGATGCTTGTTACAACAAAATTGCTAAATTTGCCACTGGAACCTCCTACCGCAGCCATCATTGTATCTCCCTTAAAGAACTAAACTGGCTAGAACTCCCACAACTCCTTCACTTTCATCAACTCACCCTCACTCATAAACTTATTAACCACCCCATAACATTCCTTCCCTTCAAACCCTTCTCCAAACCTATCACTCCACTAGGCCCCTAAGATCAAGCAACAAAAATCAACTCACTGTGGTCAAACCCAAAAACTCATCAGGAGAAGCCATATATTTATGTACCACATCTAAACTCTGGAACAATCTTCCACCCTCTATAACTACTCTACCTTCCAGCAGCCATTTCAAGACTGAGCTCAAATTCCACTTAAATTTGCACTGGCTTTGTCCTTGTTCTAATCCAGACCAACACCCCCACCTAGACTCTTAACCCAACTATACTACCGCCACTACTATCCACAGTCAGAATTAGCTAGTTGTCTTTACGTACTTTAAAATCTTGTCTGACAACTTTGTTACTAATATTATAAACGACAAGAAACTATCTTAACTTGCAACAATTATTGTATATACTGTTGATAATCAATATCTTGTTATTGTATTAAAGCCAACAACCTGTAATGTTGTTTACTATTGTTGCAACTTTGTATCTCTATTATGTACATGATGTGGAGCTTTTCTCCCTGGGCATCCGATGGAAAAGGACCTGCTTCCAGTTGGAATTTCCCAGTAAACAAATGTAAAATAAATAAATAAAATAACATTGTGCTTGGAAGACTGTTCTTTTGGCTTTTACTTTGGTCAAGAGAGTTTCTGAACTTCAGACCCTCATTACTGATGTTTTTCACTGTTGCAGTCATTACATTTGGGTAATCTGCTGGCAGGTTACCCTCAGTCGGTCTGAATAATAAAGTCTTGGGTCCTGCATCGGTTGCTGTCTCCTCTTCCATGACGTCAGGTCATCAGGGGTATAAAACATGCAGCTGATGCCATTTTATTCAGTCTTTCTTGCCGTGTGGTGCCCGAAGCAGAAGCAGTTCGCAAGTGCCGGTTGGCCGACTCCTAAAATTTTCGTATTCGAGTTTCAGAACCAAAGTCTTCAAACTAAAGCTAAGTACCCCATTGGGGAAAATTTTTCTTGCTTCATACCGATGTCAGTAAAAGTTAATAATTGCATTACTTGTGGGAAGCAAATACCTCATAAGGATTTTCATTTGTACTGTATTCCTTGCTAGGCCCAGATCACAACATGCCTTGCTGTTGGTTTTGTGTTAGATTTAACCAACGCATTATTAAGCATTGGTATATTTTTGCTTTTAAATATTTTGGTACAAGATTTAATTATCCTGAAATGTCGTCGGTTAGCAATCCGACTACCAGAGTTCACAAAAAGCACAAAGAAAAAGACAGAGACAGACCATCGACGTTCAAAACCGACGATGAAGCTTCTCCTAAGTCAGTCGCCGGTTCACCGGTACTCAGTGAGGTGCTTTTGCAGCCCCTGATACCCGCTACTTTTGAGTCGCAGGCCTCTACCGAGACCCATTCAGAGTCTGGTATGCCGCGAGATTCTCAGAATATTGAACCCAACGATGTCTCTCCCTTGGATGGGTCCGGAGCTGCTGAGCAGGCACCGGCTTCTGAGGTTGTTTTCAGGCCTCAACATTTTTATATTAAACTGATGCCAGACTCAAAAACAAGGTCAAAAACATCTATGTCTAAAAAAATGACACATGAACCATGTGCTCAGGCCCCTATGCCTAAAAAGCAGATGATCAAAATGGCTGAGGATTTAATTATCTTGATCAGGGGTTTCCAACCCCCCCCCCCTGCTAAGAGACCTAGGCAAGGCATTGATTACGAATCTTCAGATCAGGTTTCTATTCTGATTCCTCTTCTGATCAGGAATTTTCTATTCCACCCTATGAGGATTCTGATGCAGAGGAATCCATCCCATCTGCATCTCCTCCTGAGGATTATTCTTCTGGAGAGACTTTGCATACTTTAAGGGAACATTTTCACTGGGAGAGTCAGGACTTCTCTGAATCGAAAAAGAGGCTTAGGGATTTCCTTCTTCTTCCACAGCATAGGCCTTTGGCAATACCTCCTGTATTAGACATTGTTGTTGCGTTTTCGGAATCAAGCATGGCTCCTGATTCCCTGCCTACGGCTCCTAGTAAGCCAGACAGATATTACAGGGTTCCTGACTCCCACAAATATCTATTAAAAAATCCTGCTGCTGATCCTGAGACTATTTCTCAGGGTCCCAAGGGTGTAGAGGCCTCTACCGCCAAAAATCCTACCCCCTCTGACAGAGATTCCAGGGCACAGGATAGATGGAGAAAGAAGGTTTATACGTCTGCAACCTTGGCAATTAGGACCTTAAACTGCCAGTTTCATATGCTTAAATATTAACAGCATGTTATGGGCTTACTGAAACAGAAAATTATGTTGATTTCTGATTGTGTGGAAAATAAAGAGTTACAGGAATTATTGCATTCAGCAGAACAGTTTGGAAAGCATACTTTGCAATGTGGTTTTGATTCCTTGGAGGCCTCTTGTAGGGCCGCCATTACTGGATCTGTGATTAGAAGGCATGCCTGGCTCAAGGAGCAAAATCTGCCTGATCATGTTTAAGCTAAATTGTTGGATGCCCCTTTGCAGCATGATACTCTGTTTGGTAATAAGTCAGAAGAGGTTTTAAAGAAAATGGAAGGCAAAGCTAAATCTATGCAAACTGTAAAAGATTACTTGCAAGTGCAGCCACCCAGGTTCAGTAGATACTGGCCTACTAAAAATTGGTCCTTTCCTGTGTCCAACAGAGCCACTCAAGGCAAATCCAGGCACTCAAAAGGATCCAGATACAAATCACAAGGTTCTTAGAGGTCAAAGCAATGGGGTGCTTCCATCTCCAAATCTGGAGGAAACAAAGCACAACCCTACAGAAAGCAGTCTCAATGACTTTCCTCTACCATCACCAAGCACTTATCTTTTGGCAGCCCCCTTGGGGGGAAAACTAGCACTTCATGCTCAAAATTGGCGGTTAATTACCCAGGACAAGTGGGTATTAAACATAGTATCCCAGGGGTACAGATTTCATTTCCATACTTTGCCAATTCCAAACGGATGGCCAGATCTGCCACAAAACCAGTGGACAGAGACCCCGAAACAAGTCATGTCCCTCATGGATATGGGGACTATTCAACCGGTACTAGAAAAGGAAAAAGGACAAGGTTTTTATTCAAGACTTTTCCTGGTACCCAGAAAAGACAATTCATGGTGTCCAATACAGGACTTATCGATTTTGAACACGTTCCTGGACATTCCAAAATTCAAAATGCTGACTTTTACAACAGCTACTGCCTATGCCATGCAGGAATGCTTGGTTAGTAACTCTAGACTTAAAAGAGGCATACCTGCCTATCCCAATAAGGGAACCATGCAGAAGATACCTTCGCTTCAAATCAGGTTTTTTGCATTACCAATTCTCTGCACTACCCTTTGGCTTATCTACTGCGCCCAGGGTCTTTACAAAGTGCCTAGCACCAGTAATTGCATTCTGCAGACAGAGAAGCATTCAAATTTATCCTTATCTGGACGACTGTCTCATTCTAGCAGAGGGCAAGGACAATCTTCTTCAACATCTGGCTTTTGTAAAAAGGCTTCTAACATGCCTAAGGTACACAATAAATGAAAAGAAATCACAACTGGTACCCTCTCAAATAATTACATTCCTGGGTGCAAGCTTGAATACAACTGCCCAGATGGCTTACCTCACGCCAGACAGACAAAGGCAACTGACAACATACTCGCAACAAAAACCTAGTTATCTGCAAGACAAATTCTGCAGGCTTTGGGGTTCACGGCATCCTGCATTCTACTAATTTCATATGCGAGACTGCATATGAGGAAACTTCAATGGTACTTAAAAGGTTTATGGAGTCAGCATTCTTACAGTCTGGAAACAATGATTGCTCTCATTCCCTGCCTACAACAGGTGTTTCTTTGGTGGGCAGAGACATGTCACCAAAACAAGGGACTGTCATTCACTCTACCCCCTGCCACCCAAACCCTAACTACAGATGCATCAGACTATGCTTGGGGGCCCACCTGGTGGGGAGATGCATTCAGGGCAAATGGAGCCCAAACCAAATGCATCTGCATATCAACCAGAAAGAGATACTAGCTGTTCAGAATGCTCTGACAGCCTTCAAGGACTTACTTCATCCAGGACAACTACTGATAAAGACGGACAACACCACAGTTATGTGGTACATAAACAGGCAGGAGGGTACACATTCCTACCCCCTTTGCAGACTAGCCATGGTCTTGTAGAACACAGCCTTCACTTACCAAATACATCTTCAACTCAATTTCTGCCAGGAAAACAAAATACTCTGGCAGACGACCTAAGCAGAAATCTTATGGACCTGCACAAATGGAAACTGGATCTACAAATCTTCAGCATGTTAACACAGAAATGGGGGAGCCCAGACATAGATCTATTTGACTCTCCCCAAAATTATAAGTTGGACAAATTCTGCACAAGAACTCATCACAAAAAAGCATGGAAAGTGGATGCCCTATCCTTCAGCTGGAGAAAACTACAAGTCTATGCATTTCACCCTCTGCCTCTACTATCCAAGGTCTTACTAAAAGTCAGAGAGGAAAAAATAAAAATGATCCTAGTTGCTTTGGACTGGCCTCGTCAGCACTGGTACCCACTTCTAAGGAATATGTCTCAACATCCTCCATGATACTTGCCTCAAATACCTCATCTACTGTCTCAGCAGAACAATCAAATTCTGTACACTCAGCTCCAAACTCTGAATCTTGCAGCATGGTTGATCAATTAATTATTCAAACACCCACCTCTCAGTAAATCTGTGATGGATGTCATTTTGGAAGCCAGAAGGCCTAGTACTAGAAAATCTTATGCTGATAAATGGAAGAGATTCTGTGCTTGGAACCAAGCACAAGTAACAGAGACAACAAAGCCCAGTATTCCTCAGATTTTACAATATTTGACTGAGATGCTTGACAAGGGCCTATCTTTTTCTTCAATAAAAATACATACCTCTGCCATCTCGGCTCATTACAACACAGAGCCTCCCCTCTTTTCTCATCCTCTGATTAAACAGTATCTTAGAGGGGCCAAAAATTTAAGGCCTCCCAGAAGATCACCAACTCCTGCATGGGACCTCAATTTTATACTGGAAATACTCACCCAGCCTCCTTTTGAACCAGCAGCTACTGTGGATATAAAATTTCTATCTTGGAAAACAGCTTTTCTCTTGGCAGTCACTTCAGCAAGAACGGTGTCAGAACTACAGGCTCTCATGGCAGTGGAGCCCTTTATTATATTTTACCCAGACAGGGTGTCCCTCAGGACCATTCCTTCTTTTATGCCTAAGGTGGTATCCGGTGTGGCTCTTAACCAGACCATTCACCTGCCAGCATTTTACCCAAATCCGCAGAACAAGGGGGAGCGGATTCCGCATTCATTGGACGTACACAGGCAATTATGATTCTACTTAAACAGGACCAAATCTCTAAGAAAGTCTGAGCAACTACTGGTAGCATTTGCTGCAGGGTCAGAGGGGAAGGTTATATCAAAGCAGACCATTTCTAAGTGGATAAGCCACTGCATTCGTTTCTGCTACTTGCACCATGGTAAACCTGTGCCCAAGGGGATCAGATCACATTCCACCAGGGCTGCCTCTACTTCAGCAGCTTTTCTCAGAGGGGTTACAGTCAAAGACATTCTAGAAGCTGCTACTTGGAGGTCTGGTCATACCTTCACAAAGCATTATCATTTGCCTCTCTTCTCCAAATCCAGGGCAGGCTTTGCCACTGCAGTTCTGCAGGGCCTTATAGCCGCTCCTAATGTTGTTTAGTTCCATCCTCCCATCCATAGGTTTGGGATTCTACCCAAATGTAATGACTGTAACAGTGAAACACAAAGAACATAGTACAGTTGTGTACACTCACCATAAATGTAGATGTTCGAGTGTATTCACTGTTGCAGTCCGGGTTACCCACCCGCCATCCCCCTTTCTATACCTTTTCTTTCCTTCACTATACTCAAAAGCCTTTGTGGTGTATTTGCTTTTAGTTGAAGGTAAAGTTTATGTTTCTAAAAGTGCAGTTATATATTTACTGTTTATATATATATATATATATATATATATATATATATATATATATTTTCTTTTTTTTTTTTGCTCCCCATTTGGGGGGTGTATATATATATATATATATATATTTTTTTTTTGCTCCCCATTTGGGGGGTACCTGACATCTGGGGCAAGAAAAACTGAATAAAATTGTGTCGGCTGCATGTTTTATACCCCTGATGACCTGACGTCATGAAAGAGGAGACAGCAACCGACGCAGGACCCAAGACTTTGTTATTCAGGCCGACTGAGGGCAACCTGCCAGCAGATTACCCAAATGTAATGACTGCAACAGTGAATACACTCGAACATCTACATTTATGGTAAGTGTACACAACTGCACTTTCTTTTTCACAGGGACAGTGTCTCTCTTCCTAATAATCCTTCCTTTATGCCCATGGTGATCAGTGAGTTGTCCCTTAATCTGTTTGCCTTGTTTTTTCCCCTTCCCTACAGTCTGCCAGTGAGAAGATTCTTCACTCCTTGGACTTGTATAGACAGCTCAAGTATTATTTGGATAAAACTAAAGGTATTTACAAATCTAAGCAGCTGTTTGTTTCTTTTCATCTCAGGTCAGTGGATTTAGTTGTTTCTAAGCAGACATTCTGTTCCTGGATTTCTAAAGCCATGTCTTTTCGTTATTCATTTCATGGCAAATGACTTTCTTCTTCAGTAAAGGCTCACTCAACCAAAGCAATTGCTTCATCTGATGCTTTTTTTGGGACTGGATACCAGTTCCATACTTGAGGCTGCTACTTTGTCTTCTGTTCAAGCCTTCACTAAGCATTATATGTTGAATGTTATTTCCAGGGCTACAGCTATCTTTGCCTGGGCTATCCTGCAGGGGTTTCTTGATGTTTCTTCAGTGTCATCCCCCTCTGTGTTCCTCTTGAGCTTTTGTACTCTCCCTTTCATTAGGAATACTGCAACAATGATATGGAAGGACGCAGTACAGTTACTTAAAATCTTACTATAACAGTAAATGTAATTTTCTTCACTTTTGCAGTATTTGCTCCATCCCTCCTGCCCCCTCTTCTCTAGCCTGTTCTCCTTGTCCACCTGGCCAAGAGATTGTTCTTTCTTTTCTCCTTATGAATGCACATGTTCCTCCTGGTCCCTAGCAATGTTCTGCTCCTCCTGGTTCTTTCAGTTCTGAAGTGTGTGCATCCGTACATCACCTTTATGTCCAATGCCTTGCTTAAGATGCATGCATGTGACATACAGTGCCTGTAGATTCTAAAGGCTTTGTTGTACTGGCAGGATGTTGGTTCATCCTTGGCAGGATATCCCTTTAATTAGGAATACTGCAACAGTGAAGATAAGGACATTTACTCTTACGGTAAGATTTTACACAACTGTATTTTAGCTTTTCTAGGGAAAGGAATGTGATCATACAAAATAGAATTTGGTGTAGTAACCCACTTAGAAGAAAAACTCTCTGTGAAGTTATTATGGGAATCACATGTAGTTTTTGTCAGGTGGGAGAGTTACAGATTCCATATGAAGACAGCTACAATGGCAGCCAATGTAGAATACTTAAAAGACCAATGGCGGCCTGTGCTATTGGACTGCAGCCCCCCCAGCTGTGCAAAAAACAAAATAAAAAAAATTTTAACAAGTCCTAGAACTCGAATCTGGACTGCTGTTTAACCAGTCTGGATTCAGAAGAAGACATCAGTCTACAGATGCCCCAGAAGTCTATGCAGGTTACAACTGCATAGACTGGAAGGTGATCGGACTGCAAGGTCTGCAGCCTGTGTGTGCTCAAACAGAACTAGAAGCAGAGCACTCATGCGTGCTCGGCATTCCGCGGGAAACAGGAGCTGCTTTGAATGTGGGACTTTCAGCTGCTGCTTGGTTTTGAATGGGGAAAGGACTTTGAGCTGCTGCTTGCATTGGGAAACACTGAATGGAGTCGTTTGCATTTGCAGACATTGCCGTAATGGGACTTTGCATTGAATAAAGTCATCTGCATGAGGAAACCAGACTTTAAGCTTGTTGCTTGCGGTTGCAGACATTGCCGTAACGTGACTTTGCACTCAGGTACTAGAACTAAAAGAATGCACTGTTGTATATCACTAAATGCTTAATTGTGTTTATCTGCATGCATGGGTTTCACAACAGCTCTTGTAGCAATCTAGATTTGTGAAATGTGATTTTAGAAGTAGGTCTCCATCTGCAATACCAATATTGTCAAACTCTACAAAGCAAACAAAACGCATTGAGTTCCTGCCTGACATTAACAAATGTCTAATTTCAGATCTCTTTCTCACCCTCTTCTTGCAGGGTTTAATGTACGTGATTAATCTTGACTCATTTTAATACTGCTTGCAATATGGCAATGACCTTAGCCGAGCATCAGGAAAGACATTAATGTTACATGGATGGGGATATTTTTTCACTCCAGAGCCTGAATAAACATAGACAGGCAGTATTTGGTTTCTCTGGCCTTTTGCACAAATGAAAATGTTTTGCAGGGCTGCAGGGAGTAATGTTTCAGATGCAGTAAACAATGTTGGGGAAACATGATTCTTGGGGAAAACGCTTTCTGAAACCAAAGACTCAGTGATCATAAATGATGAATGATTCACTAGATACACTGAGCCACAGAAACACAAGATTATCTCAGTGATTTAAACAGTTGGCTCTAAAAAGATATTTGAAGAAACCTAGCCATAAACTGACCATAAAAAAGCTTTATTTTTTTTTAAATATACGGTTGATGTTAACTGCAGTTTGGTGTTCTTGCAACCTTGCTATTTTATGAATTTATGAGTTTTGTGTAAAACATTTAACTGTTTCACATGTGTGCCATGTAAGTTAAAGATAAGTTTGTCGTTTATGACTGAGTTTGCCATTTTAGATATATAGGGTGTGTTGCTCTTTCGACACAGAAGAAAAAGCAGTGTAGGCTTAAGTGCATGAAACCATCCTAGAAATATAGTTTCCATGGTAACTGAATGATAACATCCTGGACAAGATCAAATAGCAATTATAGGACTTTTTGTTTGACATGTGTGATACTAATCATCGTATTTTCAGAATGAGAGCACGTTTTAAATGACTGTTTATTCAGAAAAGCATGGTCCTGGTGAGATTAAAATGTAAACGAAAAATAGCAGCGTGTAAATATTGAGGAAAATCATATGAATTTTATTTTACACACACAACATGTTTGTTTAGGCTGTTAAAACAAACCCCAATAAAATATTTACAAGAAAAGGAGATTTACAGTTCCCTAGCTGGCAACTGTGTTTCCTAGTAAGGTGATTTGATCTGTAGTCCAAGACTAGCAGGATTTAATGTGAGACCCATCAGCCATTCACTGAGTCACTTTCATCGTATTGTTAAGTACACACCACTGGCTTCATGTAATCACTGTGGGTTGCAGTGAGTGCATGTTGTAGTATCTTTCGGCTTTTCCCAGGTAGGGGTCGCCACAGCGGAACTCCGGTCTGCATAGAGTGATGAATTCTATTGTTTGCCTTCAGAAGCAGTAAAGGCCTAAGTACAGCATACTGTCTTTTGGGAATTGGAGACTAGAAGTTTGTTTAGGAACTTTGTGGAGAATGTCATCTTAGTAGCAGTCTTCAGGCACCTGTTGATTTCATGTGCTTTGGAATAGCTATTTAACATATGTACACAGAAGCCTTGTGTTGTCATGCAGATGACCTGTAAAAACACAAGAAGATTAACAAATAACAATGCAGTAGCACTTTAAATAGAAATGTTCCCTTATTTGAAAATATAGACTATAATGTCATTGGTATAAAATATGCAGCTACAGTCAAATACAGTAGTTACATTACCACTAATAGGGATATCAACAGCACTCTCACATGTTGTTTTCTAAATCCTGTTGTTGCCATGCAGAGAATATTTACATAACTAGATAATGTATACGCCTTAGGTATTGAAATGCATATGAAAGTATTTATAATAAAGAACAGGATTACAGTATTTGTATTTTCAGAAGCTTACTACATCTGTGGGAGACTTGCAGTCATCTTTGCAGGCTTTACCAGTAAACTAAACAGAATACCAATCTATCATGTGTGGTCTATAACCTGTGCAGTAATCCTTTAAGCAATTTATCTTGAACTTGTTTCTTGTTTGCTGTTCATTTTTTACTTTGATCATGTTTTCCCCATGAAACAAGTAAATAGTTATCAGGCAGTATGTCTTCTTTGGAAAAGAAACATTTTTACAAGTGGGGGTAGTGGTACTTTTATAAAGCTGAATATAAATTATAATTAGAACTGCAGTGCAAGAAGAAGTGGTTTGAGTTGAGTGCTGCTTTTTTTTTTTATACTTGATTTTGATTGGCATTCCAGTAATGTATTTAAAAAGTCATTTATTTTTTCATGCCTCACAACATTTTTGTTTCCATCTAGATTTATTTATTTATTTTTATTTATTTTACATTTGTTAACTGGGTTAGTCCAACTGGATATATTTCCATTTTCAGCAGAGGCCCGGGGAGAAAAGCTCCAACAGTAACATACAAAAGATTATCATGCACAAATATATAAAAGAAATTGTTAAAAACAGAGAGCATTAGCTAAAAATTTTATACTATTTGTGAGACACAACATATAAAAAGATTATCATGCACAAATATAAAAGAAATTATATTAAAATTAAATAGAGAGCATTAGCTAAACAAAAAAAATTATACTATTTGTTAAACACAATACCCAAAAGGCTAAGACACTCTTACAATAAGATATGTGAGGTAGTTTACAATACATTGAAAGTTTAATTCATCTCCTTGTTGTAACAATAATTTAAGACAGTTACTACCTCCCAAGGTGTAAGCAGTATTGATTTGTGAAGGGAGGCAGTATAGAGATAAGGCAAGAGAGAAAGCAAAAAAATAGTCAGGGTAACCGCAAGGGCATAACCAATGTGTTTTAAGATGTTTCTTGAGCCTTTGTTTAAAGAGCAGAAAGAAGGGAAATAAAGTTAGATATGATGGCAGCAGGTTCCAATATTTTCCAGCAGTATTAAAAAACAAGGAGTCACCTGCCAGGTTATTAGACTTGCTAATGCTAGCCAGTTTTCAGTGTGTAGAGATTACCATTCCCCTTACTGATTAGTTCCATGACAAGTCTTTCCATGGCACTGCATATGAGGCTGGTCAGACTTATGGGTCTGTAATTTCCTGGGTCTGTGGAAGGTCCTCCTTTATGAGGAGAAGTGACTGTTGCTGCTCTCCATTCATTTGGTACAAAACCTGAGGTTGAACAGTGTAATTATTGCAGTGCCTAAATCTTGCTTCATGCTATTTAAGATGTGTCCAAGGATATTGTCAGGACCTCTTGATGCTGTATTTTTAGCTTTTGATAGCACTTTTAGGACTCGATGTTGTGTGATACCTGGAGGTAACCAGGGGTAAAATTAAAACTGAATTTATCAGCTAAGTACGTTGGCTGTATCTTCACCCTCAGTGTAGGTAATATATTACAAAATCAGATCTGAAGTAGTTTACTTCATTTGATCTTCAACCTGTGGGAATATGGATCCATATCGGATCCGAGCTGGAAAAGATTACTAGCATCAACTCCGAGCTCCAGACTCCTCCCCTTACCCATAATGCACCTCCCTTGCCTTCCATCCCCAGATCTCATTTGTCACGATTTGTGAAACATCGTGTCTCTAGAGCTCCAGCTAGCAGGGTGTTTTTTGACTGTAAGTTTTCAAAAATTTTTTGTTAAATTAGCTGTTTTAGATTAGTGTAGGTACCCTTTCTCCCCTCCCATCACTTTGGTGTCGTGTATAGGATTGTAGTAGTAATTAGTTAGTGTAGTTTGTCTGTGGTGCCCCTCCCCCCTTTCTAGTCAGTCTAGTGTGGTGAGTGGGTTTGTGTTAAATCTTTAGGAAGAAAGTTTTTGTTTGTTTCTTTTCTTTTCTTTCTTCTTAGATATGGCTGAAAAGCTTATTTTTATGCGATGCACAGAGTGTGGCCATAAGCTCTCCCCAGCAGATGGCCACACTCTGTGTGTGTATTGTGTTTAGGTGTGGCCCACCTCAACGTTGACTGTTCCATTTGTGCGGGGTTCAACCCCCGAGCTATGAAGGACAGAAAGGCCAAGTTAGCCCTCAAGGGGCTTCTTCTTGCCACTGATCCTCCCTCCTCATCCTTGACTTTAGTCACTGTAGTTGCCGTGACAGCCTCTCCTGTATCTTTGCCTCTGGCCTCCCCACCCTCCCAGGCTGGGACTCAAACTCCCGCTTCTGAGCCTGTGGTACCAGAGCAGAGGAGGGGTAGAGTGCGGGAGATAGAGTCAAGGATGAAAGAGAAGAGGAAGAGGTCTCTGGACCTCTCATCACCAAGCAAGTCTGCTCAGATCCATGCCTCCCCTTATCTCCAGTCTCTGAGGTTCTCCCTGGAGCTGGAGGAGGCACGCCCAGTCTCCCGGACCTCAGCTCCCTGATTTGGCAGGTTGTTGACTGTAGCCTTGTCTCAGTCGACCCGTACTCTCTCGGACATGGATCTGGATAAGATGATGAGGTACTTTATCTGTACACAGATCCAGATGGGGGTCTTGCCAGCCCCCCCCCTCCCTCAGGAGGGGGCAGCTCGCTTCCCTTTTTTCAGCCTATTAATTCCTTCCCCAATCCGACCTTCGGCTTCAGAGTTTTCGGATCTGAGGTTGGCCTTGGTCGGGGCATTGGTGCCGATGGTTCTCGCATTCTCAATGCCGGCAGCTGCCTGGAGTATCTCGGATCCAACTAGTTCGGATATGAGCCGCTCTCGAAGCTGGAGCCTAGGGGTCAGATCTGAGGGAGTGGAACCTTTACCTTCGGCTCTGACATTGTCGGTCCAGGTTCCCTGTCTCGGAGCTCCAGCCACTTTGGGTCCAGCTCCAATTCTCACATCAGACCCAGGGAGACTGGCCTCCTTATTATCTTCACAGAAGGTCTGCTCTCCTTTGGCGTTCGATGTGGTAGAACAGGTCCTCTCCATTGGATCGAGGCCCCTGACCGCCCTCCTCGGGCTCCACCCAGACCCCCTCGGCTCTGTCTATGGTCCCCATCATCTTACCAAAGGGACAGCCCATGCTTGAAGGGCCCCAGACAGTTCCCCCAGAGGAACAGGTGACTTGCGAGCACTCCCGGAGAGCCCCATGGGAGATGTGCCTCACAAGCATACTTGTAAGAGTATGCACTTGGACTCACCTGAGTCCCTAACCGAGGACACAGACTTAGATGAGGGGGAGGGCTCCACAAGGTCACCTCCCGACGATGTCTCCTTTGGAGACATCATGGAGATCATGCACCAGCGGGGATGTTTGTCTGCCCCCAAGCCCTCCTCTGATGAGTCTGTGTTTCTGGAGGCCTTTGGCACGGGCCCATCTACATCTTGGATGCCCCCCCCCCCCGTGGATCCTTTAGAGGATTTGATCACCTCGTGGGCGTGGAAGGAACCTGATACCATGGAGCCAATCCCCAAGCACCCCGATAAGGTTTTGAGTCCCCCTATAGACAGGCCTTACTGGAACAAGTGGATGCCATGGTTGTAGCAGCAGCCACAAAGAGGGGAACTATCTCAGGAAAGTTCCTCGGTCCACCCTCCTGACTGAGAGTCTTGGATGATGGACCGGCTAGGGAAGTGGGTGTATGCTTCAACTACCTTTTCAATAAGGGCGCTTAACTACTTGGTCCATGTCACAAAACTCCAACACGACCTGTTGAAGGAGCTGGAGGAGTCTCCACCCCAGTCCATGTCGCAGGAGGACAAGGCTTTGTTCTCCGCGAAAATGGCCACTTTGAGAGCAGTATCAAATACGTCCATGCGACTCCTCTCCCATGCAACGCAAGGGAGTGGCTAGGGTGGCTGCATGTCCATGAGGCATAACTGCCTGGCTCAGGTTGTGCCAATTTACCAAACACTTTAAGGCGTCCTTTGCCAATGCCCCTTATGATGGCTCGACTCTGTTCGGTAAGACCATCAAGGAGACACTAGTCCAGAGTGAGAAGGATGGGAAGACACTGTCTGCCATCAGGATCTGCTTGTCTAATCCTCAAAGGTCCTTTTCCCAAAACCAGAGAGGGAAAAAGAAGATGTGGCTCCGGACGTCTCAGTATTCCCGGGGCACTCAGGGCTCTTCTTCCTCCCAGAGGCAGAGGGGGACACAATGGATGCCAGCCCAGAGGCCGAGGGGGTCCACAAAAGTTCAGGTCTCAAGAACCTTTCTTGGACAGACCTGGGCAGCAACCCTGAGGGGCTGCCCGACTGCTCTACTCTGGAGGCAGTCGGGGACGATTACCCAACGGCATGGGAGTCCATAACAGTGGACCGCTGGGTGCTGCAAATCATATCCAGAAGATGTTCTATCCCATTTGTGGGTTCTCCAACACCTCCCAAACTCCTCCCAGAAGTTCCACCCACACAAAGGGAGGCGGCGGCACAGGAAATTTCTAAGCTGCTAGGAAAACGAGCCATCAAAACCTTCCCCCCCTGATCAGTCCAGATTGGGCTTTTACTGCAGGTTCTTTTTGGTGCCAAAGAAAATGGGGGACTTAAGGCCCATTCTGGACCTCTCTACCCTGAACCTGTCAGTGGCCACAGAAAAGTTCCGGATGGTCACACTACAGTCCATCATGCAATACCTGCAAGAGAGCGACTGGATGTGATAGTTAGATCTCCAGGAGGCTTACTACCACATAAAAATGCACAGAAGCTCAAGGAGGTTCCTCCGCTTCTGACTAGGGGCCAATCATTACCAATTTCAAGCCCTACCCTTTGGTCTCACCACAGCCCTCAGGGTGTTTACCAAAGTTATGGCAGTGGTAGTGGCTCACATGAGGCTTCAGGGGATTCAGGTCTATCCGTACCTGGATGATTGGCTCTTCACTGCTCCCACCAGGTGTCTTCTTTCCCAAACCAGGGACTACTTCATGACACTTGTCCTGAGTTTGGGTATCACAATCAACACATCCAAATCTCTACTAGAGCCTGTACAGGTGATAGACTACATTGGTGCCAGGATAGACACACTCGAGGGCAAAGTGTTCCTGACCTCGGGGAGAGTTCAAAACCTCAGGATGCATGTCTCCCTATTTTACCATTCTCATCTCCTGACAGCAGAATCTGTATTGAGGGCCCTAGGCTTGATGGCGGCGACCAATAACTCTCCTTCTATGTGACCGACTACACAGGCGGATTCTTCAGTGGACTTTGGTGGTTCAGTGGTCCCTGTTGGATTTACCACTAACTTATCCTGTCCACCTAAGTCAAGTGTGTTTGTCGTCCCTCATATGGTGGATGAGCTCTCTAGACTTTTTGGAGGGATGATCCATCATTCCAGCCCTGGCCCAAGCCACAGTGACCATGGATGCCTCCCAACTCGGATGGTGGGGCATTGTTCGGGCAGGACAGTCCAAGGCCTGTGGTCCCCCATAGAGACCAGTTTGCATATCAATGTCCTAGAGATGAGGGCAGTCCTTCTAGCATTGTAGGCCCTTCATGCCTTTCTTCCTCTGGGGACGATTGCTGTTTAATCAGACAACATGTTGGTAGTCTGGTATACAACAAACAGGGAGGGACCAGATCTTATCCTCTTTGTCGCGAGGCCATGAGAGTGTGGGAAAGGGCGATCTCTGCCGGTCGCTTTCTTATCGCAACGCATATTCCGAGGTGGTCCAACATTCTAATGGACAGGCTAAGTCAGACCATTCTGATGCCTTACGAGCGGTCTCTGAATCCGTCAGTAGCGGAACAGATCTTCAGCAAGTGGGGTCAACCTTGCTGCAATCTCTTCGCATCTCCTTCCAACGCGAAGAGCAGCAGGTTTTTTGCTCTGAACCCCCCACTGAGAGAGTTCCCCAGAGATGCTCTAGTTCATGCTTGGCCTCCCGGTCTTCTGAATGCTTACCTGACAGTCCCTCTCATCCTGAGGTTTCTGCAGAAAGCTTGTCAACTAGGGAGCAAGGTGATCCTCATTGCCCCATTCTGGCCTCCCCAGGTATGGTTTCCCTTCCTTTGGTCTCACCTTCTGTCTCCACATTGGATCCTAGATCCCTTTCAGGATCTGATTTCACACCCATCAGGGTGCCTCATCCGAATCTGGACAGCCTGAAGCTCACTACTTGGCTGCTCCATTTCCCGTGATTGCTAGGACTCCCGGACTTTCCTCCTCAGTTAAGTCTATTTTGATAGCTGCTCATAAGTCTTCAACCAGAAAGGTTTATCGCAGCAAGTGGAAACGTTTTTCCTTCTGGGTCTCTCAGAGGAGTTTAGATTCTTTCATGGCTCCTATTTCCACTATTCTTGATTTCCTAGCTGATATTTTCCAGCACGGAGCTAGTTCTTCTACTGTCAAAGTTCAGTTGGCTGCCATTTCTCATTTTCATATGGGTGAGAATTCTGCATCCTTGGCATCTTCTAGGCTGTGTAAAGCCTTCATCAAAGGCACCTTTTTGCTATGCCCCCCAGTCAAAGATCCTGTCCCCCCATGGGACCATACTATGGTCCTCCAAGCTCTGGTCACCCCACCTTTTGAGCCTGCTGCTACTGTTGATCTAAAACTTCTATCGTGGAAAACAGCTTTTCTGGTCACTATTACCTCTGCTAGGAGGGTTTTGGAATTACAGGCCTTGTCCATAAAATTCCTGTACATGATTTTTCATAAAGATAGAGTTTCCCTTCGAACCAATCCATCCTTTCTTCCTAAGGTGGCATCACCAGTCAATATCAGTCAGACAATAAATTTGCCTGTGTTCTTTCCCAATTTTACCAACAAGATGGAATACAAACGACACATGTTGGATGTTCAAGACAGTTACAATTCTATTTACACAGGACAAAAAATTTTCATAAATCTGATCAATTGTTTGTTTCATTCTATAGACCCTTTTTGGGCAAACCTATTTCCAAGGTCACGATAGCCAGATGGATTTCTTCATGCATCCTGCAGGTCTACAAGGACAAAGGCATGTCTCCTCCAGGTCAGGTTAAAGCTCATTCCACTAGGTCCATGGCTACATCTGCAGCTTTCTGGTCTAGGGTGTCTTTGGATGACATTTGTTCAGCAGCTACTTGGTCTTCATCTCATACGTTTATCTCCCATTATAAATTGGATTTGACATCTAGAAGGAGAGCATCCAGAATATCCTTCTATGAGGGCCACCCAGGAGTTTAGTAGCTGGTGCCACAGGTTGAAGATCAAATGAAGTAAACTACTTTAGATAAAGAAGTTATGTACTCACCATAACATTCCATCTGAGTAGTTGTACTTCATTTGTCTTCAACCATCCCTCCCTCCTTCCTTCCTACGGACCTTTGGCGCATGTTCAGCCTATGGGCAGTAAGTATAGATCACAAGTATGTTATCAGGTAGGGTTATAAGTGTAAGTTCAGTAAACTCGATCTGGGGAATGAAGGCAAGGGAGGTGTATTATATGTAAGGGGAGGAGTCTGGAGCTCGGAGCTGATGCTAGTAATCTTTGCCAGCTCCCGCAGGTTGAAGACAAATGAAGTACAAATACTCAGATGGAACATTATGGTGAGTACATAACTTCTTTTTCAGTACATTGCTGTGTTGTGTTTTTAAGATTAATAACACAACTAAAGAGGCATTTTGAACTCAACAACACTGTTTGGTTCTACTAAAAAGGCCTTGTGATTGTCTTTGGCTTGGATAGCTATTTTAGGCTCAAATTTGGCATTTTATTGTTAGTTTATTTCAGTGACGAGGAATAGCATTCTGGGAATTGATCTTACTTTGGTCAAAATTCTCTTCCTTTTATTCTAAAGCGTGTTGATATGATTCCACCACACAGGTTTGCTTCTTGGGTTTGCCCTGCTGTTGTACAAGTGTGGCGGTGTACTTTTCTGCATATTCAGTGGAGTTAACTTGCTTTGGTGGGATTTACTAGCTTGCCGATGTATCACCTAGGAGTAGGTAGTTTATTCAGGGCAGATGTCTACCCTGTTGTTTCTCTGACAGTTAAATGTGCCCCTGCTTGATGTTTAATTGATATGTGTTGTATTTGTTGATGTTTGACACAAATTATCATTGCGACAGAATAAGCTATATGAGTCTTACCCCTCCCCCCCCCTGCAACTGGCCAGCTTAACAAAACCTTGGGTGCTTTCTGTATGCCCCATTTGTCAAGAGTTCATGCAGAAGTTGTATAAAAAGGACAGTTGGAGTGCAAAACTCTTCAAAGTTTTATTGCCACTTAGGTGAGTGCACCTTCAGACAACCAAGTGAAACTGCAGGTCTTTTGATAATCCTACAAGGCTGGGCAGATAGGTTCCCTGTTAGGGAAATCCTTCCACTGTTTTGTTGTTTTACGAAGAAAACTGATCTCTTCTTTTTCTGTCAAAAGTTTTTTGTGTTTAGCTAGGAAATATGGCTGGGCTGGCAGGGCATTTCTAAAGGAGTGCTTATGTAAATTCTTCTAAGAACTGCCCAGACCTGTAGGATCGCTAGCCAACTGACAGTTTCACATGGCCTGTTGAAGGTGCACTCTCTTAGGTGGCAAAAAAAGCTCTGAAGACTTTGGCTTCTCAACTGAGCTTTTTTAGAGGGTATACATCAGCTTCTGACAGTTGGAGCACATGGAAGGCATCCAAAGCTTTGCAAAACTGGCCAGTTGCAGGGGGTAAGACCCATATATAGCACAGGCTACTTTGATGGTGATTTATTAGAACATTTACTGTAATTGTAAATTTACTTACACAACTGTACTTTTTTGCTTTTCAGCTCAGGCTGAAATAAGAAGAGTATGCTCTCTTGTAATGGAGGAGAGTAGCGCATGACTGTCCAGCTGCTCTGGTACTGGAGAAGAGTAGAGCATGTCTGTCCAGGTGCAGGTTTGAGGATGATTACTTAGGAATATGAGAACAGCATAGACGTTCCCACTGCTACAGCATCTATAGTCACCTGTGATACACCTATGTCATTATTTATTTTCGGTGTGACACAACCCGTATATATATATATATATATGTATATATATATATATATATATATATATATATATATATATATATATATATATATATATATATATATATATATATATATATATATATATATATATATATATATATATATATATATATATTTATATGTATATATTTATATGTATATATTTATATGTATATATGTGTATATATATATATATATATATATGTATATATATATATATATATGTATATGTATATATATATATATATATATATATATATATATATATATATGTATATATATATATATATGTATATATATATATATATATATATATATATATATGTATATATATATATATATATATATATATATATATATATATATATATATATATATATATATATATATATATATATATATATATATATATATATATATATATATATATATATATATATATATATATATATATATATATATATATATATATATATATATATATGTATATGTAT